>NW_019154120.1:7660357-7934214 GCF_002288905.1 Enhydra lutris kenyoni | reverse complement strand
TATATATATAAAGTTACCATACAGGGTAAGTGTATGTATGTGTGTGTGCGTATGTGTATATATACATATACACACAAATATGTTACTTACCTTGAAATCCAAGTAACAACTAATCCATTTTAATATTCAAGTATTAGCTTCTGGAAGGTGGAAGAGGTTCACATAAGCCCACAATGCCATAAGCAGAAAAGGCCTGATCTAGTCCAGGTCCTCATTTAGAGAAAAGGACCACAAGGTCACACTCTAAATAGGATTCTCATTGAGGACTATGTTCACAGAAGCACCAATACACTCAAGTCAGAGGAAGCCCTCAGACAAACCTCCAGAATGCTGGCCAGCCAAGCTGAGTGTACTTAGCCACCTCTCCCAACCCCCACCAACCCCTCACAGCAGAGAACACACCTTCTCATTTGCTCTCACAGTAACCATAAAGCCCCAAGTGGGGGGCCAGGGCTGTCCTCATACCAGGGAGTCTGTCTAATTCTTCTGTCATTGCTCTCTATTCATTAAATTCATTAAAATGATTTCAGTACAAAATCACAATCTAGACATTTTCCTCTTTCTTGTCTGCCACATGAACCATCTTGAGATTTTTAATTTACATTCCCTTGATAAGACAAATAAAACTGAGTATTCCTTGAATTGAAGTATATATACTTCTACCCTTCACCTTTCTGGTATTGTAACAGGCAATAAAAGCTTATTAGTACAGATAAACTGGTACTACCACTGTCGTAAAACAATCAAATTTTGCTTACAAAAACTAAAAAAGATAATAACCTTTTTTTCAACACGTTTATAAACAGATTTGATAGCTAAAAAAGATTTCTAAATCATGCCTCATTGTAAAATAGGCAGTTACAATTTTAACAGAGTCCCTTTGAAGTAGCAGAAAATAGCAAAGTCGTTTACCATATCAAAGTAGAATTTGGGTCTAAAAAAGCCACAATTTCTGTCAAACAAACAAAATGCATCTATGTTCAAAACTATTTTCTTTTGTATTCTGCCCTACAGAAATGAAAGTGTTCACTGGATACTTTGAAGTTTTTTGAATGCTATATGTCAGGTAATTTTATAATATTGTCTATATCCTCTTTCATCCAAAGTAGATTGTTTCCCAAGTAAGTTATTTGGTTTTTTAAAAATTAAGGGAACAAAGGAAGAAAATGAGGATCTGTGAGATGAAAAAGACAGGGTACAAATTGACTCAAATTTTTAAAACATGGCAAAATACAAAGTATGGAAAGTTTCTGAGGAACAGGTTTCACGTGTTCAGTACTACAGATGATACCTGTCTCTATGCCCAACACCACAAAAGCTCTGGGACACTTCACAATTTGTAATCGTTAATTCTCACCAAATTATAAGAAGAACTTCAAATCACTCCGACTATATAGATCCATGATTCAAATGGACTGTGTACAATACCAAAAAAAAAAAAAAAAAAAGGAAGCTCAGAGAAATATCACTGAAGCAACGAGTCTAAGATGATATAAGATCCACTCACTCGCATGCGAAGACTTAACCTTAGGATATAATCACATCCCTATGCCTTCAGAGAACAAGTTTCCTAGAGCTTGTCGTCCTATTCCTGTCTCCATCAGCTTTGTGACCCTACACCAAATACCCGGATTCTTGGAGAGATTTCCACTCTCAAATACACCTGAACCCATCCGCAGCTCTCCAGCAAAGAGCCAACTAGATGAAGCTATTGTCATCTGAGCGCTAAAGGCCCAAGGCTGACTCTCCACATATATCAAAGCTGACTACAAAAAATAACCAGTTTTACCAAAATTAAGGAAATATATTTTAGTACAAATATAAAATAAGACCCAAACCTATTTTACTTATTTCAGTTTCAGTTACCTGCTTAATAAAGTTGCTGAAATCAATCTCAAAACATTTTTGCCATTTCCTTAAATGTTTGTACTTGACAGTAATGGCTATACCTCTATAGTTACTTAGGCTGGATAATTTCAAACACACCAAAGCAATAAAAAATACAGATAAAAAACACAAAATAAATATTATTTGCTCTTTCCAATGATTTTTAAAAGAATATTTATAAAATAGTATACACTATGTACACAGACTGGAATGCATATTCTTTTTCCACTAGCCATTATATTCATTCTAATGTCACACACAAAAAAATCCTAGTAGAAAAAACTAACATGGAAGTATTACTAACCATCAATATCTAAGTCTTATTAAAAGAATCAATTTTAATTTTTTATTAGGGGCTCCTGGGTGGCTCAGTCAGTTGAGTGTCTTGACTCTTGATTTTGACTCAGGTCGCAATCTCATGGGTCCTGAGATCAAGGCTGGCATCAGGCTCCGTGCTCATCGAGGAGTCTGCCTCTCTCTCTTACTCCCTCTCCCTCTGCTCCTCCCCCCACCCCCAGTTATGCTCTCTCTCTCTTTCTCTCTAAAATAAATAAATACATCTTGTTTTTAAAAAAGAATCAATATTAAATTTTTATACAAAAAAAAAAAACCCACAACAAACTTACTTTCATTGTACTACTGCCCTGTGGCCTATATTACCAACACTTAGGAACTAGAATCTCACTTATACTGTCTTTCTAACTAAAATACACAGGGTCTTAGATCCCGGGTAATCCCCAGGCGGTTGAAATTTATCTAAACAAAGTATATCATTCTCTTTCTCTCCACCATCATGCAAACTGCTGACTCCCCAGGTTTTCCTGGGGTCACTGCACTGGACGTATGTACCTACTCTATCACTAATTCCTATGCCAAAATGATTTTTCTTCTAAAAAGCCGCTTCAGTTCATCCCTGCTTTAACTGCCCTTGGTCTGTTCTTCATTCTAGAAAATAACTCGTAACTACCTTCACACAAATGCCAATGCATATTTCTATAATGTCAATGGTAACGTTTCGTGCATTTTACTCAGCTGAAATGCCTTTACGTCTGTATCTTTACAGCTATTACATCTTACCTCTTCAAACCAAAAACAGATTTAGCTCTCTTAGCTAACCCCTACCTGGTAATTAAACTTTGGCCTTGTTGCACATTCCAAACCAACCAGACATTTTCTGAGCATCTAATGCTTTTAGTACCACACAACCACATAAACGCCGATATGTTTTCTTTGTGCTTCATGTTCCTGACAAGATTTTCAACTCTTGTCAAAAGGTATTGAATCCTAAGACAAGTATGAATATCTTTTTGGTTCCCTGAAAATGTGTGCATACATCTAAGAAAGATTAACCCCTCAAAGCTTATTTCAATTACCACTTCCTATACAAAATCACTTTCTGTTCCATGATGCCCTCTACTGTAATCTCACTGCACCCTGACTAGAACATCTGTTATGGCACCTACCACATCTGGCTTTGTGAAGGAGTAGAACATCATGGTCAACAACCTGGGCTCTAGAGCCAAACATACTTCTGGGTTCAAATAATGCTCTTATCAGTTACCAGCACTGGAATCTTGAATAAGACACTTACTCCTTGCATGCCTTAATCTCTTCTTTTGTAAAAGAGCAATAGTAAGAATCCCATGAGTAACTTCTCTTTAAATGTTTAAATTAACTTAAACTAAAATAAAATCAGTTTTATTTAAACTGGTGCTCCTAAAAGTTTCAAACAATCACGTATTTCACAAAGAAAAGCTCAAAAGGAAAGAAACCACCTCTCCTTTATTTTGGCAACTGATAAAACAGATTTAAAAAAATACAGACATAATTCTGCTCAACAGTAGTTTAAAAAAAATATATGCACATTTTGGTCAGAAAACTGTTGCTGCATACCGGTGTATACTAGGCATAAGTACCCATCTAGTGTGGATATTTCTAAAAAGTAGAAATGAGATTTCAGGAGGAAAACCAACCAATGCCTGACCCTTCCTACCTGGGAGAAAGAGACACTGGGCTGGGTAGAAGCCATCTCCGAAAAGACGGTTAGTTACAAGGGCAATGCACCAACATGAAAATGACTCTCTTTATCCTGTCTGTAATTTATGATCACACGTGTCCCAATCACTACAAAGTTTGCCAAACTGAACTACTATATTCATCAGACAATACCATCAAAGTCCCTAATGTGGCATTAACTGCACAGAATGGATAACAACCCAGTGACAACACATTAGATGATTAAGACTCAAATCAAGGGACAGTGCTTTCCTTAGAAAGACAAAAAGGAAAAACAAACCAACAAACAAATTGCATCTTTTGTCATATCTGGCAAATATACAAAATAACGATATAAATAATCAGATACACTTATTGGCAAGATTTAAATCCACTGAACTGATACCTTTATTGTAACTTCAACATATTCTTATCCTTAAGAAATTATTAGCTGGCCTAGGTATGACAGCTTTGGTTTAAAGTTAATACTAGTACGTGGGCGCTGGGTGGCTCAGTCGGTTAAGTGTCTGACTCTCAATTCTGCTCAGGTCCTGATCTCAGGTTTGTGGGACAGAGCCCCACGGCAGGCTCCGTGCTCACTGCAGAGTCTACTGAGGTTTTTCCTTCTCTCTCTGCCCTTCCCTCTTATGCGTTCCCCTGCCAAATAAATAAATAAACCTTTTCAATTAAATAAATAAATAAATACTGGTATAATGAATAAATTCTCCAATTTTTTTTTTCCTGTTGGAACAAAAACATACAGTATCTCTGGCATGGCAAGAAAAACATGACAATTAGCAAAATTTGGGGTAATGAGACTACTTCTGTGAATAAAAGTCACCAATTTGGTGAGTAAGTGACCTACGCCAAAGCTCTTCTACTTAGAATCCAAAAGAAGAAAAGAAAGAATTGAATGTAAAAATTCCAACAGATAATTATCTTTTGAGAAACTCCACAAAATCAATCCCACATAGAACTACAATAAGACTTCTTTATTAAAAAAAAAAAAAGATTTTATTGGTTTATATTTCTAAAAGAATATGTAACATCCAAACACAAGCAAGTCAAAGAGTCTTATGCTAATAGAGGTGCTTCTATTTTAACAATGATTATAACAAATAACGTATTTCTATAATTTTCCTCAGAAAACCTGATGTATAAGATTTGTTATTATTAAAATATCTATTACTATATATTATATATAATTGTTATATATTATTATCTCTTATAAAATAGAAAAATGCAAAAGTACTTAAGTATTATTGCATAGAATAAATACAACTCGGTATCTACAAAATAGCTAAGATGACTCAAAGTTAATCAGAGCAATTGCTCCTTACTGAGTACCTACTACAAGCAAAGAACTGAAGAATGTACAAATTTCAAGGTTAGTCTACGGATAGCCCTTTTAATAGACAGGGAAGCCGATGAATTACTTTTAAGCACACATTAGTGCTGCCCTTCTGTGAATTAAGTAACAAATTAATATAGCTCTTTTTTGCATTTAATTATATTATTTCTCTTGTTGAGAAGAAGATACATACTATTTCTAGCATGGAAAGGAAAGCATGACATCTAGTGGAACTGGGGTAATTACTCTACTTTTCCAAATAAAGGTTCAATGCAGCACTACCCACAAACTCTTCTGAGTCTACGTGTAAAAAATAACTCCTAAAACTGCAGCAAAAAGTACGAGTGTTTAGACACTACAGGAAGTGAATCTTATTATTACCCTTTAATTATTTATTATTCTCATATTTTTGGCTCCAATAGCAGGAGTGCCAAGCCTTTGTCTTCCTGACAGGATCTACGACACAGTAACTGTTCCAAAAACACTTTACGACTCAATGTAATGCTTTCCAGTTGAGAGGAAATGATTTCGTATGCTTGTAAAACAAGTGAAACCTAACATCAGTCATACTTAGAAATACTTAATGTGTCTCAAACTTTTTAGAACAAAGCAACTCATATACGAAAAGAAAAAGGCAGGCAGGCATAAATTTCAGGTATTTCAGATAATCAAAACAAGCTTCTACCTGAGGCAAGTATTTAGAAAAGTGCTTAAAATCTACAGGACCAAACTGAAATCATTTGAATGGGTCCATTTTCTCCAAATTGCTTTGCCCTTCAGCAAAACTGCATGGTATTCAAGCATTATTATCATATGGGATCTATTCTATTACTACTGATAAACATTTTTAAATTTTGATGCTTCTGATTCTATCAAATAAGGTGAAGTAAAGGTTGTAAATTCATCTAAAAGGATATCCAGTGTAACTCTATGAGTACATTAGACCCTAGTTCTACACAGACAGCAGTTTAAAAAATTGCGGCTATGGGGCCCCCGGCTGGCTTAGTCAGTAGTGGACCATGGGGCTCTTGATCTCAGGGCTGTGGGTTTGAGCCCCATGCTGGCTACAGAGATTACTTTAAATAATAAATTGGTAAATAAATAAATATATTTTTAAAAAATAAATAAGTAAATCACAGCTATTTTAATCATAACCTTATACTCTGTATACAGTCTTATCTGTCCACCACGTAAATTCAAATTTTTTCAGAGATTCAAAATGAAGCACTCATGCATTCTTTGGAAGTACCATTGTTTCCAAGGTGGAGAGAGAACTTGAATCTTGATCTTGATTGGACATCCTAGATGGAGCCCTCCAAAACTTGAATGAGTCATCTAAACCTGTGACAACAGGAAAACTGTCAACATGAATACAGTCTCCTCCATATTAAAACATTTAACAGAAAGAATACTTGTTATAGGAAACCAGTGAAGAACTTGTTCCAGAAAACCAACCAAGAACTAAGGAAAAAAGTTTGCTTAATTTTTTTTTTTTAAAGATTTTATTTATTGATTTGACAGACAGAGATCACAAGCAGGCAGAGAGGCAGGCAGAGAGAGAGAGGGAAGCAGGCTCCCTGCTGAGCAGAGAGCCCAATGCGGGGCTCGATCCCAGGACCCTGGGATCATGACCTGAGCCGAAGGCAGAGGCTTTAACCCACTGAGCCACCCAGGCGCCCCAAAAGTTTGCTTAATTTTTATTATTCTTAATTAATTTATATATAAATCTTGTTTCACAAAAATTTTAATGACAATTAATGGAGTTTGCTTGGCTTAATTTAATACAATTTATCAAGACCACAAGCTCCCAAACTTTAATGTGTATAAGAAGCATGAAAGGCTTGTTAAAGAAATTTCCTGGGTCCTATTCCCAGAGATTCTACTCACCCAAATCAGGGTGAGAGTCATAATTTTGTATTTAATATGTTCACAAAAGATCTGAATGATGTTGGTTCAAGAGCCATGCTTTGAGTAACACTGACCCAGAGAAATCCAAACAATGAAATAGGTCACTTTCCTAATAAGGACATTTATTTAAAATTTCAGAAATTTCTGGGGTGCCTGGATGGCTCAGTTGGTTAAGCGTCTGACTCTGATTTCAGCTCAGGTCATAATCTCAGGGTGAGGAAATGAAAGCCCACGTCAGGCTCTGTACTGGGTGTGGAGCCTGCTTCAGATTCTCTCTCTCTCTCTCTCTCTTCTACGCCCCCTCCACCCCATCTCTCTCTCTCTTCCTCTTTAAAAAAAAAAATGTTCAAAGTCTTCATCAAATGTCATTTTCCTCTTAATTCCTTCAAGAATTGAGGAGAAAAGTGAATTAGAAGCTCACACTTAAGTATCTGGGAGTAAAGGAACTATGTCTGCAATTCACTCTTAGAATACCTCAGGAAAAAAATATATATATACGTATACATGCTTATAAACACATACATATACATACACATGGCATAGGGGAACAAACACAGTAAAATGTTAACATTTGAGAACATTCTTGCATTCTTGCACCTCTTCTGTAAGTGTGAAACTATGTCAAGATTTTCAAAAATTACTATTAAAAATTAATTTTAAAAATATAACTTATTTTTTAAAATCATTAAGTTATTATTATGAGACAAAAGTATTTATACATGCTAAGATCATAGAAATCCAAAAGAATCTACAAATAGATAGAAGAAGGTTTCAGCAAGATATTTTGATAAATGAGTACCATACCAAAAACAAATAGCTTTTTGATATATTACAAAACAAATTAGAAAATTTAGTAGGAAAAGGTCTCATTCTTGATTGCCTAGGAAGAAAATTTCGAAAAGTTTAAAACATCTAATAGAGAAAAAAAAAAACTGTAAAACTTTACTGAAGGGCATGAATAGCTTATAAAACATTAATCAGATGTCAAAATGGTTTCCATGAAGAATTTATAATGAAGAAAAATGCTTAGGCAATGTTTAGTGGAAGGAGGGAACAAAAATGTACATAGATATGAACACAATCATGTAAAACAAACAAAAGCTACAAGAGAGAGAAGACTGGAGAAAATCCACCCTGACGTTAACGAAGGTCATGTTTGCGTCGTGAGGCCCAGAGAAAAGCGTTTTCCTGTGTACTTTCATTATTTTTCAAATATTCTGTAACAAACACATAGGTATTCAACAGTTTTTAAAAAGTTAGATCTCATAAAAATAAAGATATAATGTACTTACCATTTAAATCACTGCCTTCTGAAGTTCGATCAAGAGCAGAAAAATTCAAATCAAATGTATACCGTCCCAGGTAACAGTGTTTTACCATCTGGTTCAAATGCTCATAAAAATGGCAGTGATATAAAAGAGCCTGAAGGGCAGGTTTTCCTGTTAGTGACAGGCCAGAATCCTCATCATGGACACAGGGGCCCTATAAAGAAAAGAAGGAGAGAAGAAGAAAGAGAAACTGATTCATAAAGTAATTTCTTCAAAAAGACCTGCTGTCTGCCCCACATTCCCCTCAGCGAACCAAATGCAACCCAGGCGCTACCTGATCCTTCCACCTGCCTCTGTCCCTCCACACTCAAAGCAACCTGACTTGGGCAAATATTTCATCCTCTCAGTGTTTGCTGCCTAAAAGTCCTCTGAAGGCAGAAGGCTGATCTATTTTATCTCTTGCGGGATAAACATTAGTTTACAATGCTTCTATGAAATGCTACAGTTTCAACCAAGTAATTACATACTCGATCCACAAATACAATAAGAGCAGTATTTTTCAACCTACACGGAATAAAATAAGTATTTAAATATCTGAAATAATGTGATCCAGTAATTACGTTCCAAATTATTTTTTGCACCTATCAATATGCCAGATAAAAATGAAAGCCTCATCACTATCAAGGATAAAACTTGTTTGCCACATTACTTCTCCCTGAATGAATTCTGCAAGAGAAACATATGCAGGCACACATGCCCACACACACACTTCCATCAGGACACTGAGAAGAATCTGCCATTATACAATTTTAATCTAGTTGCACTTTTTTCCAAACTGTGTTTTACACTGCCACTCACTACTTTTCCTGGAATATCCAGTGGCAAAAACCAAGCAGTCAGGATATGTTTAAAGTTTGCAAAGAATCATGCCACTAGCTTATAATTATTTTTGTTTTTGGAAAATGATTTAAAAAAGTTATGATTTTTAAAACAGACCATGAGAGAGAAATATAAAAGACAGAAAACAGAAATTTAAGTGCCACAAGGAAAGGTATGGTCAAAACATATTCGAAGTTTATCATTAACTGTGATATTTATGTATGGGTCCCTTTTCTCATGTCTGCTCATCACCAAGAAAAGATGGATGTTAAAACTTACTATCCAGGAAGATAAAATAATTCACAAATGAAAGGTAAAATTAAAACAGTAAGATTATTTCCATTAACCTTTCTTTTTCAGGATATTGTCATTATAATCAAACCTCTGACTTCATGATTAAATTCCTTTTATGGTCGTGAATTGTTATGGTTGTATTCTAATAAAACTACCTAATACTGTGAACTTACTCTTCATCAATAGAGCAATTTACATATTTAATAAGAAATAAGGCTATTTAATGAGCAACCAGCACATGATGCTCCCTGCATAACTTTAAATTTTGAGGTCTAGAAGAAGCAGGTAAAACTTTTCTTGTGAAAGTACAAGAACAGGGTCATATGGCTGTTTGTCAACCATGGTATATGTTTCAGGCAATGTGGCCCTTTCATGCACTTATTTAATGATCTGGAAGGAAATAATTCATCCAAAACCACAGAGTCAATCCTAACATCCACATCTTCAAACTCTTCTTTTAGGCAACTTATAACATTCTAAATGTACAAAACATCTCAAATATACAGGAGATTTGCAATAGTTGCTTAACATCACAAAGTAAAGCCCTCACTATAATAATTCAGAGAAGGAATTAACAACCAAGATGAGAATTATAAATAATTCAGCTAAGTTTACTAGCTTAGTTCCAACTACTTAACAAACTTCAATAAGCCAATAAAATAAAATGATTAAACAAAGTAGGACAAATACTACCTTTTTAAATATATTTCATAATGATGCCCAGAACAATTTTTAAATTTTCTTACAGACCGCATAAAATTTTTACTTTTGCAAAATTATACCTATAAAAAAAATCATACTTATCTTCCTAGATGAGTTACACCGCAGTCTTACAATTCATGAAGGTTTAATAAAAATAGGTGAAAGAATATAAGCTATATAAATCTCAAAAACAAGCCCTTCAAGAGCTCTCATTAAATCTACTCATTAAATTTACTCTTTATTCTGTAAAGGTCTGCTGAGGCTGAAGGTTATACCAACTGCTAGAAGGAAAGGTATATTACAGACTCGCTGTCTTCTAAAATCCACCGTTTTGGGGTGCCTTGGTGGCTCAGTCGGTTAAGTGTCTGACTCTTGATTTTGGCCCAGGTCAAGATCTCAGAGTTGTGAGATCGAGCCCCATGTCGGACTCCACACTCTGGAAAGTATGCTTGTCCCTCTCCTTTCAGCTCCTCCCCCCGCTAATAAGTAAAATCTTTTAAAAAATAATAAATGAATGAATGAGTAAATAAATAAATAAATAAGTAAAATCTACCTTTTCTTCAGTTATAAGTATTTCCACAGTAAGGGAGAAATTATACATAAGGGATGTAGAATTGGAGTAATGACTCCCCAAGTATACATAATTCCCTTAGTGATAAAGAATCATTAACATAATCCCATTTACCCTTCAGTTAGTACACAGATAGTCCCTGACTTACAATGGTTCAACCTACAATTTTTCAACTTTATAATGGAGCAAAGTGATATGTGTTCAGTAAAAACTATTTCCGACTTTGAATTTTGATCTCTTCCCCGGCTGGTGATATGCAGTAACGTATTCTCACGATGCTGGGCAGCAGTAGCCAGCCACAGCTCCTAGTTAGCCAGTGATCACAAGGATAAACGACCAGTCTGTTTTTCACTTTCATTGTAATATTCAATAAACTACAGGAGATATTCAATACTTTATTATCAAACAGACTTTGTGTATATGATTTTGCCCAACTGCAGGCTAATGTAAGTGTTCTGAGCACATTTAAGGTAGGCATGGCAAATCTCTGATATTCAATAGGCATATTAAATGCATTTTCAACTTATAATATTTTTAATTTAACAGTGAGTTTACTGGGACAGAACCCCATTGTAAGTTAAGGAATATTTATATTTTTAAAATTCATTTTTTTCTCGAGTCCTTATGAATATAGAAAGAAAATACTTAGAAAATAATGATACAAAATAAGTCATATTAAGAGATGTTAACTTTATTTATTTATTTATTTATTTGGAGATGTTAACTTTAAAATTCCATCTACTTAGTAAGGTTTCAGAACCTGTTTCTGGTGGGGGGGGCGGCGGGGTGGTGCCTGGCTGGCTCAGTCGGAAGAACATACAACTTTTGATCTTGGGGTTGTGAATTTGAGCCCCATGTTGGTTGTGGAGATTACTTAAATAAAAACTTAAAAAAAAAAAAGAAAGAAGGAAAGAAAAAGGAGCCCCTGGGTGGCTCAGTGAGTTAAGTGTCAGACTCTTGGTTTCAGCTGAAGTCATGATCTCAGGGTGGTAGGATGGAACCTGTGCTGGGCTCCACACTCAGCATGAAGTCCGCTCAAGATTCTTTCCCCCACCCTGCCACCCTGCCTGCACGCTCTCTCTCTCTCTCTCTCAAATAAATAATAAAATCGGGGCGCCTGGGTGGCTCAGTGGGTTAAGCCGCTGCCTTCGGCTCAGGTCATGATCTCAGGGTCCTGGGATCGAGTCCCGCATCGGGCTCTCTGCTCAGCGGGGAGCCTGCTTCCCCCCACCCCTCTCTCTGCCTGCCTCTCCGTCTACTTGTGATCTCTCTCTGTCAAATAAATAAATAAAATCTTAAAAAAAAAATTAAAAAAACAAAATAAAATAAAATCTTAAAAAAAAACAAACTGTTTTTTTTTCTTTGCCTATAAATCAGTGTGAAAATATTTCAGCCTACCAAGATTGAATACGTTAAATTAATTCTGATATGAACGAAGGATTAATATCCCAGAAAAAAAAGACTAAGAGGTAAAACTATAAAAGATAAGGAAATAAAATCAATTCAAGGGACTTAATATGGGACTCATACGATATGTGGAATGATAGAACAAAGGAAAAAGAAAAGTCATTTTTAAAATAAATAAATATGGGGTGCATGGTGGCTCAGTCAGTTAAACAACCGGCTCTTGACTTCTGCTCAGGTCATGATCTAGAGTCCTGGGATCAAGCCCCGAGTAAGGCTGCATGCTCAGCAGGAGTCCACTTGAGGATTCTCTCTCCCTCTCTGTCCCTCCCCCGCTTGCGCACAAGCATGCGTACTTTCTCTTGCACGAGCGCTAAAATAAATGAATCTTTAAAAAAATAAAATAAATAAAAATGAAAATACGTGTAGAGCCAAAAGATACAGTACATCTATGTCTTCAAATTAAGGAGCTTAATGAGTGTCAAGCAAGAGCAATGAAAAAAGATACAAAACCATAAAATTCTAGGACATCAAAGATAAAGAGAGGATGATAAATGAAAAAGTTGGCCATAAAGAGGTAAAAAAGCCAGCTGGGAGTCCAATTTCTCATCAGTAGTATAGGATGTTAGAAAACAATGGAGCAAAATTCCTGTGAGGAATGATTTCAACCTATCTGGTAACTACCCAAACTACTGGAGTACAATTTAAATACATTTTCAAAACCACAAAAACTCATCAAGTTTCTTGCTCATGCACTTGTTTTTAGGTAGGAGTATGATCATTTTGAAGATCCTTTCTCTTCAAGAAAGGATCCTAACTGAAAAAAAAAAAAAAAAAAAAAGGATAACTAAAAGTTTAAAAAAACATTAGATACAATATAGACTCACAATTTAAAAAAAAAAAAATTAGACACTCCATAGGAAAAAAATCACCCAAACCACTTTTTTTAATTATACACATACATAAACACCTATGTTTGTATACATACAATATATATATAAATATCAGAAAATGTTTCTTCTGAGCACCAGAGAAATCACAGCCCTAGATGAAGAGATACAGAAGTATAACCACAGCCCCATAAGTGGCTGTGTAGTAAATTACTAGTTTTCAATTTTTAGAATCCATTTATAGATAAATCAAGGTTGCAGAAGAGAATATAAATGTCATCAACATTCACAAAGTAAAAGATAAAACTGACAAAGATCAGCAGCAGTGAAAGGATAGGGACATCCTAGCCACAACTTCCTTACCTTCTAAATGGTGGGGATAGAGATATCACCCACAAGTAACAAGATCAGAAACAGCAGGTGGAGAAACTAAGTTTGGTAACAAAACTAAATTAGCAGGACATTACTTAAATGAGCTAACTCCTGCGTATCAACACAGTAAAGGAACAAACATTATTGCAAACTACTATTTAGAGATATGAAAGCAACTATCTGAAGAATTAAAATCAGTAGGAGGTAAAGCTGTGTCTGTGAATGAAGAGATGCAGTAAATTTCATTATAAGCCCTAATGGTTGTTTTAACTGTAGATATTTATTATTTTTAAAAAAATTCTTCTAAAAATTCAAACAATTCATTCAAGATATTTTTAAGTTCTCAAAGAAGATCAAATCTGGAATATGTACCTATTACACCATTTTTTTTTTATTCAATTTATTTTACCTAAGCATTAAGCCTGGGTCCCCATTCTCCACCTGCCAAAGATTCCTAGTAGCAGTGGCATGTTAGCAACAGAGCTTTACCAGGGCAGTAGTGCCAAGCCCAGCATGTGTACAAAAGATGATCTGACTCAGGCTTTCCACAGATTACTAATCGTAGAAGGTCCAGAACAATGAAGCTTTTTATGCATGCATAAGGCTTCGCTCTACAGATCCATCAGTAATTGATGGGGCTGTCTTCTGGCATAGTGGGGAAATCAGCATGGTCTCACTGCTCTGTCCCAGCACGTCTTTATCCCTACCAGACTTGCCCTCAGGTGAGTGCTGGGGCTGCGAGATCATCTGCAAAATGGCCAGGGAGAGCTGAGAAAGACAGTATGCAAAGGAAAACTCTTCAAATCACCAGGTATGGTAATAAGTAAGTGTGCATAGAAAACAGCAAATTAATTATGTCATAAAACACTCCAATTAATTTGAAAACATTGTTCTCAAGGATTCAATAAGCTATAATATTAATTTAAAAACATATATTTTACTCCTGGTATCCCAGTACTAATATACCCATTAAGCTGTGGTTCAAAAGGAAGCAAAAGAGAAGCAAAATAAAAATCACATTTAAGAGCAGAGAATAGGGGCACCTGGCTGGTTTAGCAGGTGAGCACACAACTCTCAACCCTAGGGTTGTAGGTTCAAGCCCCATGCTGAGTGTAGATATTACTTAAAATCTTTAAAAAAAAAAAAAAAGACCAAAGAATATTTTCAAGTTGAAAAAAGAATTATTTTGATATGTAACAGATAGAAAAAACTCCTCTAATAAAATGCAAAGATTGGGAAAAATGACCCTAGTTACATAAGAAATCCCTAACTACACATAAATTATGAATATAGATAAAATGATATTGCTTCTCTGACACCAAGTATTTATTGTTTTATGAAATTAATACTCATAATGATTCATGAGGAACACCTTAAAAGATGAAAAACATGTACTGGTAGTTATCACATCAAATACGGAAATGATACATACTGTAACTATAAATGAGACAGCTATCCATCTAAAACAAACACATAAACACACACGCAGAGAGTTTCCAGCTGTGTCCACTATGAATACATGGAAGCAATGACTCCTTCTCCCTGCTCAGAAACAATGAACATATTTAGAACCCAGATCTCATTTCTAAATACCATTCTCCGTTAAAAGATCAGGGCTCTCTGAGCAAATGTCTGATCCAGGGCTAGGGCTGCTTGCTACACCAGAAAATAGGGAAGTGCTCAAAGACTGAAGAAAACACATTAAAGGGACAAACTATTCTTCATGAGGGGGCTCCACCTAGTCAAATCTGGAACAATTTGAATATCTAAATAAATAAGGTTGGAAACAGGCTATAACTCATAAGACAAATAAATTAATAAATGAAGTAAACAAATAAAGGGGGAAGAAATGAAAGCTCTTTCTAACAGGAAAATGTAATAAATGTAGAAAGAAGGACAGAATTAGAAAGTCACTCTCTGGCAACCATTGTTTCAGACAAGACAAGAATCACAAATATTCAGACAAGAATCACAAATGGAAGCTAAAACTAGAGGAAGAAAGTTGATGAGAAACAGGTATTAATACAATCTCAGAGTGTCTTCCCGCAAAAGTTACAACTGTAATTCCACACGAAGGAAACAAGCAGACTCTACCTTAACCACGTAAGCAAAGTCAGTATCCCCAGTAATGGGACAAAGAGATGATCCTGTCTCCTGATACAACGTACTAACAAGAATATATCAATTCTACGCTTTCGGGCAAAAAATGTATAACCTGAATCTAATCATAAGAGCAGATAAACTTAATGAAAGAATATTACAAAAACTAAACAGCCTGTACTCTTCAAAAATGCTAAGGTCATAAATGTTAAAGATTCACGAACTATTTTAGAAGAAAGAAACAAAATGGATATGACAACTGTCTGTAACATGTATTTCTGATCCCAGATCTTTACTAGGGTGGCGTTATTTATTTCTTTCCTATGAAGGACAATAGTAAGACAACTGGGAAAATTTGAATAATTACCTAACTTTAATAATTACTATGATAATTTTATATGAGAATGTCCTCATTTTTAGGAAATTCACACTTAAGTGTTTAGGGAAAAAAGAAGAATTATGCCTGCAACTCTCAACAGTTCAGAGAAAAGACACTAGCAGAGAGAGCTAAGGCAAACTTGGTATAACTGTAACATATGGAAAGTCTGGGTAAAAGGTATACAGAAATTGTACTGTTTCTACAACTTTTACAGAAGACTAATTTTTTTCAAAATAAATTAAAAAAAAAATAAAATACATATAGACAATTCAAAGTCCTATCAAAATGTGGAAAGGAACTAAAGCATAAACAAGTGTACTTACACCACAAACTGACAACTCACTATACTTAAGTGCATGAAATTACCTTTACATTTAAATGTGTGATAATATTCAAGTGGAAAGAACAACTTTAATATTATAAAAATTATGCATAAGTTGCCATGATTCTACATAAAATATTATAGCAATGTTCCCTGGGTACATGTTTGGTCTCTCCCATAGGCCATAAGCCCTGGAGAATTAAATCTGATTAGGTACATGTGAACCCCCAAAACTGAAGTGCTCAAAAAACGTTTACACAAATGAAGTCAAACAAATTACATTGATAATCCCTATCGAGTCAATAAATTTGTTATAATCAACTCTAAAGTCCCATCCTGGTTATTAAAGTTGCAGGGATACGGATTTGTGATAACGGTTCTCAAACTAAACCCAGCAACAGAATCTTCCCCACACAAGAGTACTAAAATCCAAGTCACTCTGTAGAGACCTGGTTTACAAGACAATGGAGAGCTGGGAGCAGGACAGTTTGAAGGCTGAAGGACAATGATTCTGTTTTCTCTGCCTGAGGAGGCTGTAGCCTTGAAGAAGGGAAGACCAGTATTCATAGGCACTGCTCTTAAAAAACAGTACCTTGAGGGGCGCCTGCCTGGCTCAGTTGGTTGAGCCGCCAGCTCTTGATTTCAGCTCAGGTCATCAACACAGGATCCTGCAACAGAGCCCGGTGTCCAGCTCTGTGCTCAGCGGGCCATCTGCTGGAGGATTCTACCTCTCTTCCTCTCCCACTGCCCCTCCCCCTACACATGTGGGCACATGCTCTCTCTTTAATACATAAATCTTTGAAAAAACAAAAAACAGTGCTATGATGCACACCAGGCCTGACGCACCAAAAACTGAGTTCTCGTTGCAGCAGGAGCCAGGGTTTCAGGGCCCGAATGAAGGTGTTGGGTGCTGAGTGAAACTGCACTGAAGTCAGGCCCCTTTTCTTCTCCTGCTCCTGGTCACTGCCCATATACACTACATTTCTGTATCCATGCAACAGTAAGTGGGGAATCACGCTACAAAACTTAAGACCTGATTTTTAACTTTATTTACTTGGCAATATCATTATGTACTAGCAAAGACTAATGAATCACTATCATGTCTGGGGCGGGGGCTGAGAGAAACATTTAAAAACTACATGAAAAATATGGTCACATACATTCTACACAGAAAGATTAAGTTAAGTGGTAAGAAGTAAGGCAAGGCAGGGGCTTCTGAGTGGCTCAGTTGGTTAAGTGTCTGCCTATGGCTCAGGTCATAGAGGCTTCTCCCTCTCACTCTCCCTCTGTGCTTTCCCCCTCTACCTCTCTCACACTCTCTCTCAAATTAAATAAATAAAATCTTAAAAAAAAAAAAAAGTGGGCAAGGCAATAAAGTTAATATATGAAAAAGAACCTAAATTATTGATATAGATATTAAATGCCCTGATTAGAGGGAATTAAAATGGATTATATGGTTTACTGAGAGTATTTTTTAATAAATACTTTTTAAAATTAAAATGTTTTAAGTGATTTATGCTTCATCTTGTTCCAGAAAAGATTAAAGGCCTACTACAAAGAAAGGTAAATTATAACATGATAGTAAAAGTATAACAGGGATGAAAGAAAGAAAAAGAAGGGTATGAAAATACAGAACCAGGAATAAAGCCAAAAAACATATATACCAGATAAGCCACATTGGATAGGAAGGCTCTAAACTTTCTAGCACTCAGCAATAAAAGGAAAACCAACCAGTTACATTATTTGTACATACGAATTATTACCACTCAGAAGTACAACAATTCCAGATACTGACATGAAATAGGAATTTATTCTGGGTGTGTGGGGAAAGAATTTGGGAAGGGGTAGTAATCACAAAAAGAACACTGCAGAATGCCCAGTGGAGCAACAGTACAGAGAATATCAACTTGGACTTCAGGTATCAAAACAAAGTGCAAAGCAGTAAAAGCAGTTCTCTTTGTAAAACATAATTAATGAAATACCTACCTCAATCAAAATAACATATTTACAATGCTTCTAGATACTGGTGCTACTTCCTGCTCTATCCTCAAAATATTGTGAAATATATATAAAGACAAGCAAATAAAACTTTTTTAAAAGATTTTATTTATTTATTCGTCAGAGAGAGGTCACAAGTAGGCATAGAGACAGGCAGAGGAGAGGGGGAAACAGGCTCCCGCTGAGCAGAGAGCCCGAGATCTCGACCTGAGCTGAAGGCAGAGGCTTAACCCACTGAGCCACCCAGGCACCCTAAGACATTTTTTTGAATAAGTTTATTATTCATCATTCTACCAAAGACAGTGCTGGTTTTAGAATACTGGATTTGTAGCACATTCTTTCTAGATGTAATAAACTGGCAAAGGCCACAACCTCTTGGAGATTATAAAATTCCATCGAAGTATTTGAAGACTATTTTTCTCCCTTCTCGGAACAGCTGTTTTCACTTTGGGATTTAAAGTACCACTAAACTTGGGCACCTGGGTGGCTCAGTGGGTTAAGCCGCTGCCTTCGGCTCGGGTCGTGATCTCGGGGTCCTGGGATCGAGTCCCGCGTCAGGCTCTCTGCTCAGCAGGGAGCCTGCTTCTCTCTCTCTCTCTCTCTCTGCCTGCCTCTCTGTCTGCTTGTGATCTCTCTCTGTCAAATAAATAAATAATAAAATCTTTAAGAAAAAAAAAAAGTACCACTAAACTTAAAAAAAAGGGAGGGGGGGACAAATATGAGACTATCAGCTCTTTATGGTGCTAAATAAGTACAGTTACCATAAACAGGGGTGCTGGGTGGTTCAGTGGGTTAAGCCTCTGCCTTCAGCTCATGTCATGATCTCAGGATCCTGGGATTGAGCCCCATATCAGGCTCTCTGCTCAGCAGGGAGCCTGTATCGCCCCCATCCCCCTACCTGCCTCTCTGCCTACATGTGATCTCTGCCTGTCAAATAAATAAATAAAATCTTTAAAGAAAAATAATGACCAAAAAAAAGATCAAAAAAAGAGTGAAAGGAAGAAAATCTGAGTTTATTAAAAACGCAAAAAACAATTAAGCTTGTTTTTCTAATTTTGCGTAAGACTAGCAAAAGTTTAATCATCAAATACTATTTTGAATTAGAGCAGCTCTCAAAATGTTTTATCCTGGCCATAATAAGCAAGGCAAAAGACTCCAAAAGCTCAGTTAAAGCACTATTTTTGGGGCGTCTGGGTGGTTCAGTCAGTTACATCTGCCTTCGGCTCAAGTCATGATCCCAGGGCCCTGGAATGGAGCCCCACATTGGGCTCCCTGCTCAGCCCGGAGCCTGCTTCTCCCACTCCCTCTGCCTGCCACCCTGCCTACTTGTGATCCCTTTCTCTTGCTCGCTCTTTCTCTGTCAAATAAATTAAATCTTAAAAAAAATAAATAAAGCACTATTTTCAACATTTTAGTAGAAAATTAATTCTGTGATAAAGAAGTGGAGAATAACAAAACCAAAAGCTGCAGTAAGCATGTCATTAGCAACAAAAACAAACTGTACGGTATTGAACTTGCAAGAGAAAAACAGGAACATCTATATATGCTTCTATATTTTAATAA
The DNA here is from genome assembly GCF_002288905.1 of Enhydra lutris kenyoni. Taxonomy (NCBI): domain Eukaryota; kingdom Metazoa; phylum Chordata; class Mammalia; order Carnivora; family Mustelidae; genus Enhydra; species Enhydra lutris. Next base: position 7,914,331 of record NW_019154120.1, on the reverse strand, counting down.
AATGTCCCAAAAGCTTTAATAGAACCCAGAAGTAGTATTACTCTTGCTTTTATATTATATTTCAACAATAAAAAATGCATTGGCATTATATTACCAAGCATATAAAACACAAGTGTCACTAGTTTAACAATGGGACTAGAGATGATTTTTATTTAAGCCAAAAAAAACCACATTTTAAAATCTAGTTATTGGATGACAAAAATCAAACTACTACACTATTAACATAAATATTAATCCTGTATATTCCTTCCAGTTTTGTCTCCTATGGTTTTATTACAGTACAGACTATGGATAATCAACCACTATCAGAAGACAATGTTAAACAAATTAGAGGAACAAGTAGAAAAGTGGCCAGGATACTCGGTAACTAGCAGGGTTAAGCTGGTACGTCAGCTATGGAAAACGGCCTTCCGAGAGTAAAATGAGATGTGGGCCTTGACCTGGATCCAGGCTTCAGGTCCCTGCCTGGAAAGCTGCCCTCACAGCAGGCTCAAGTGAATTTAGCAATTCCTCCAAAGATACATTCTAGTGGAAAAAGGGAAAGAAACCTTGGATTTGTCTAGGATCCTGGAGAGTGAGATGTAGCAATGTAACTGATAAATAAACAGAGAGAAAGCACATCTCTTATCTCCCCAGTGGCAACACTTTTCTATTCTCCAAATCATCTAAAAAAGCAGGAAGCTATAAAAAAAAGTTAGGTACCACTGGACTTGATTTTCAAAACAAAAAATTAATCCAGTAAAAACCAAAGAAAGATAAATTATGACTTTAACTGCACTAACCCAGAAAAAGGAAAAAAGATGTTAACATTAATGCATTCTTAACCACAAACAAATTTATGTATTATTATTAAATTAGAGAGGCAGTATAATGAGTGGAAAAGAGAGACTAGCTGGATTCAAAGCAAAGGTGTGATTTAGGGCAAATCTATTTAAACCGTGTGCTAAAGTTCCTTAATCTACAAAATGAAAATAATTGGTAGTTCAGAATTCAACCAATTATACAAGTTAAATATTAAGTTAAATATTGTTACGCTCCTAGAAGACTGCATAATAAACTGTATTAACTATTATTTCTATACATAGTAAACATGATGTTAGCTATTATTTCTGATCAAAATTACCTTTAACATTACAGAGAAAAATTTGTAAATCTGATAAACTATAAGAAAAGTTCTATATTCATGGGTACATGGGTGGCTCAGTGGATTAAGCCTCTGCCTTCAGCTCAGGTCATGATCTCAGGGTCCTGGGATCAAGCCCCGCATCGGGCTCTCTGGGTAGCAGGGAGCCTGTTATCCCCTCTCTCCCTATTTGTGATCTCTCTCTCTCTCTCTCTCTCTCTGCCAAATAAATAAAGAAAATCTTTTAAAAAATTTCTTTTCTATATACTCTTGTAAGGATATTGTTGCCATAGTTTCTTTAGTAATGAGATATATATTTATATATGCATACTCTATCACCAATTAATCTCAAATATCTACTAGCTTGATAATTGTTTAAAGTCACCCACCTGCCAAGTGTAATCCTTTAAAATTACTGAAGGCATTGGAATTACAAGGAGATTCTGAAGAATAAATGCAGCCTAGAAAAAAAAAAAGAAAAGAAAAGAAAATGTCAATACTGCCACCTTGTTGTCATCTCCAAAATAACCAATATATTGAAATCTCATAATAAAAAACATATGACTGGGCAACAATACATGCTGAGACATCACTATGAGAACTGCTGAGCTCACTCCTATTTCAGAATTTTATTTTTCCAAAAAATGATCTATAAAATATAAACTGTTGTGACAGCAGTTAAGAAATACACTTTCATGTTTCTATTATTCCACATACACATGTACCCCGTTCTCTCTCTCTCTCCCCCCTTTTCCCTCTCATCCAAGCTCCTCTCAGTAAGAGGCCTAACTAGAAATACAAACCACAAATATCCAACTTTATCTTCTATGTCCCGAAGATGGTCAAATTGAATAATCCTAGTGGTATGAACACTGATCATCTATATAGTGAAGATGACGATAGGAGGGTGAATAACAGGGCTAACAGAGGGGACCCAAGAAATTTTCAACCACCTTAATTGTTAAGTCAACAGATGTCTTTAAAGTTGGTAAATCAAGAGGAAGCTAAAGTTTAAACATTACCATTAAAAAACAAGTAACAAGAAAACTACAGCATTTGGATTTTGGAACGGAGAACCAGCAAATTGTGGGCTCTGGAGCTCCTGTTTCTTCCATAAGCCTCTAATCACTGTTTCATTACTGTTTTTAAAAATATTGGCATTAATCACCATTTCAAAGCAGCAATGACAAAAAACCACAAATTATTTAGAAAGAATTAAAACAGGGTTTATTTTTCCTCTTAGGTCATGTAACTACTACAGAGTATTATGACAGTCATGCATCCAATTTACGCTTTATAGATATTACTTACACACTGAGGGAACAGAAAAGTAATTTTTTTTCTGTGAACTACTTTTCAGTGTGTAATAATATAGAAGAGTTTGTATAAAATACAGCAAATTCAGCTTTGATCTTATCAAAATAAAGGACTCCAGTATTTACTGGGAATTAGTATCTTTTTTATTCTCTGATAGCATTTCATTCGGGTGTTTCTGCAGGCAGAAAAGATCACGGTGGGTGATCAGTCCACAGTGCTGAACAGAGGGTACAGTTTATAAAGACCATCGTAACAAATCTCTGCGGCTGAACGGGGAGGTGGTGCTAAAGACACGCGTACCTCCCGGCGCACCATACTACACTCCGACTGATCCAGAAGAATGTTCACCACCGTTCCCCAGAGCCCACCAGAAATGTTTTGACAACTGTTTGCCAAAGCCATACAGCCAGTTTCAAGGGTGGTCAGTGCTGATCCTAATCCCAGCGAAGTGAACCTCACCTGTTCAGATGAAAGGAAAGTTGTCAAATCAAAGAATCCAATTCCCTAACATGAATTGTTAATTTTACATAAGACATCATACTTTTACGACACTGACGATCCTAAGTGATAAAAGGCACTTACAGGAAATAGTGCCCTATAAATTTATGCAGGAATAAAAATCCTATTCCACAATTCAAACAAGCAGATGTCATAGAAAATCAAAACCAGGCATAAATAAGAATAAAAATTATAGCTCACAAACCTCTTTCAAGAGAAAGCATCAGGTGCTTACATACATTTTACGAACATGATTCCTGCTTATTCCTCACTCTTAAAGAGGTTATCTATTATTTTGTTCCACCATCCTTAAGTTATTAGTGTTTCTTCTACATGACTTTACTTTTTTGAAATTTCTTTAAAAAAAAACAACTATCTTTTTATAAAGCATTTAGTATTTTCTCTAAAATTACTGTAAAAGAAAAATGTTTCAAATAAGATTGATGAGGTATATGTTTACCATAGTTCCACTGCTGCTCAAGCTATGCATTTTGGTTCACTTCTGAATTCTGATTCTAAAAATAGTTTCACTGATAGCTACAGGGTAACAAAAAATAATGTAGTCATAACATGGTCAAGCAACAAGTCCAAGTCCAATACGTATAAAGAATGGAACCTCTACATCAGATCAAATAGTGTTTCTAAAAATCAAGGTTTTTAGTGGAATAGAATATAATCATTGCTTGCTTGAAATTAATGGATGGCGCCCATAGTTAACAGTACTGCATTATATACTTACATATTTGCTAAGGGGATGAATCTTAAGTTCAGTGTTCTGATCATAAAAATAAACAATATAGAGGACAGGAGTCCACTTTTGTAGGTGAAGGATATGTTTATAACACCGATTGTGGTAATGATTTCAGGGTGTTCACTTATCTCCAAATTCCTGAATCTGTATACATTAAATGTGTATAGCTTTTTGTATGTCAATCATACCTCAATAAAGTGGTTTTTAAGAAAAGAGGTAAGTGGACAAATGGCTAAAACTGGAAATTTTATTAATATAAAATTTTATACTGCAATGGTATTATTTTATTAAATGACACACAAATGTCATTTAGCAGCTCTCTTTCTAAACTTGTTGAAAATGGCTAGGCTTCTCCATTAATTTTTCACTGTTCTTTCTAAACATGAAAGATTCTATGATCCTTTCTCTTTTTCTATTTTTAATCTATACTTTAATGAATTTCACTGAGAAGGGTCTGCTATGAACTGAACTGTATTCCCTCTAAATTGGTATGTAAGCCCTACCCCCAATGTACATAAATTTGATGATAAGAGCTTTTAGGAGGTAATTAAGGTTAAATGAGGTCTTAAAGGTAGGGTCCTAATCTGATAGGATTGATGGCCTTGTAAGAGGAGAAAGAAAGGAAAGGTCACGGAGTATACAGGGAGGAAGGCAGCTATCCGAAAGCCAGAAAGGAGAGGCCTCACCAGAACCCAACCATGGTGACACCTTAATCTCTAATTTCCAGCCTCTAGAACTATGAGGAAATAAATTTCTGTATTCCAAGTCACCTATGTTGTGTGTTATGGCAGCCCAAACTAAAATAGGGAGTAAACAGCTTAACATATGGTCACCAAAATAATCTCAGTTTGGAAAATAAGAATTCACGTATATACATATATTATTTTGTTTCATTTGTTTTTAATATAACAAATTTTTTTTTCCTTCACACTGACCTCCGGGTCTCGATCAACCCATAATGGAATCAACCAAGCCAATCCTTGTTGAGTAGGACTATGCTCTTCGCTGTGACTACCCAAAGGCAAGAACCAAAGTGACATCCACTCCTAGAATGAAAAAAAGGGAAAAGACCCATTAGGTAAGTTTCTAAGACTAAAACAGAGGAAGTTTAAATAACTGAATTTTTAAAAATCAAAACAAAGTTAAAATGTACTTAAGACTTGGCTTTCATTCGGTATTTAACAAAAACAAGGCAAAAAAACCCCACCAAAAAAAAAACCAAAAAACAAAAACTCATTTTCTTCCTAAAAAGTTACTTTTTCTTCAAAACTATTCCCCCCATGATTTAGACAAAATGCAATTCTCTAGAGCACACAAATTTCAATAAAATTCAGATTTGTGTAACACACAACTTCTAAGAAACATCTCAGTCAAAAATCATTTTTCTCTAAGAAGGAAAGTCAAGGAGACATTTTCATGTAGGCTTGAAATGTGTGAGACACACACTCCTTGATGCGCGCAGAGGACAGCAGCTGTGAGCGCTCTCACCAAGTTCCGGGCCTGGGCCGCCATCTCATGGGATAAGTGAAGCAAGCAAAGAACTGTGCTCTTCGTGACACCTTTTCCCATAAAGGACATAGCATTTCCACCACGCTCCACATAAAAAGAAGTAATGACCTGAAAAACAAGGATACACAACGTCATGGTGGCTTTACTCTGAGTGGTATATATAAAAATAAACACGTAACTTTCTACTAACTTGTCTGATCTGAATCCTAACCACATAAAGTATACGTAACATTCTTACAGTTTACATATTTCGAAATGGTTAGGATGGTATATTTTAGGTTGCTACCACAATTAAATATTGTTAGTTTAAAATTTTCTCCCTTTGGAACTTATACAAAGATGTGTAGTATCCTCCTAGCAGACTTCTGTGATGCAGAATATGCTCACACATTCTTCAAATGTTACAGTATCCTTTAAGTAAAAGAGCTTATCAATATCTCATTGGAAAATATGCTTAGAAATTGCTACCTATATAAAACTCTAATAGGGCGCCTGAGTGGCTCAGTCAGTTGAGTGTCTGCCTTCAGCTCAGGTCATGATGCCAGAGTCCTGGGACTGGGCCCCACATTGGGCTCCCTGCTCAGTGGAGAGTCTGCTTCTCCCTCTCCCTCTCCCCCTCACCCCACTCGTGCTCTCTCTCTCTCTCTCTCTCTCAGATAATAAAATCTTTTAAAAATTTAAAAAACAGGTGCCTGGGTGGCTCAGTGGGTTAAGCCTTTGTCTTCAGCTCAGGTCATGATCTCAGGGTCCTGGGATGGAGTCCCACATCGGGCTCTCTGCTCAGTGGAGAGCCTGCTTCCCCCTCTCCCTCTGCCTGCCTCTCTGCCTACTTGTGATCTCTCTTTCTCTGTCAAATAAATAAATAAAATCTTTTTAAAAAGAAAAGAAAATTTAAAAATTAGAAAATAAAACTCTACTATCAGGGTTAGGTAGATTTTCCAGAATTAGGATTTAAATGTAAATGGTATTTTTTCCCACTTCTGAGCAATCTTGGATTTCTATTCCACATTTAAGAATATGTTCATTATTTAAATCATTGGCTCTCAACTTTTTCTCAACTCTCCCACATATCTGAAGGATTTGATACATTTCCATCAATAACAACAAAAGAAATGTTTCTTATCTGAAGAAATGTGCCTTAACTGACAAGAATAGACAAGTGGAATCAGGTGATAGCAATTTAAGGAAAAGTCCTTCTACCTAATTTTAAAAAATCCTTTAAAATATGTGACAAACCCTTTTGGAACATTTCTGTGTAAATCATATATTGTCCCTCAAATTGGGGTTCAATAAGTATTTGTTCACTGACTGAACAAGAACCTTTATAACTTTTCAACTTTTTAAAAAATATTTATTTATTTATTTTAGAGTAAGAGAGTGTGCATGTGTGTGATGGGGGAGAGGCAGAAGCCAAAGGAGAGAGAGAATCTCAAGCAGATTCCACACTAAATGAAGAGCCCAATGAGGGGCTCGATCTCACGACCCTGAGTGCCCCACTTTTCAACTCTTAAACTAAAAAAATAATTCAAAGTGACAAAAGATCACTTAAAATTCATAAAATTTTAGTAAAAAAAGGAATGCTCACCATATATAGGTGCCAACACATTATAAAAGAAAAATACGTTTTGAGGCAAAACAATCAAAACTACTTGTTATCTGGGGTGCTTCAGTGGCTCAATCAGTTAAGTGACTACCTCTTGATTTCAGCTCAGGTTATTATCTCAGAGTAGGGAGATCAAGGCCGGCATTAGGCTCAGCACTGAGTGTGGAGCCTGCTTAAGATTCTTTCTCTCTCCCTCTGCCCGTCCTCCCCCACTCATGGGCTCTCTTAAGAAAAAACAATAATTTTTTAAAAAATGTTAAAAACTTGTTATCTGACCAATACAATAAAAAGTACTTCCATTCATTCGTTCTCCCAAGCCTCTGAGTGCATTGATTCATCACAGCATCCTTTGAAGTAAGTCATTTTGTCTTAAAACAGAGACTACTTTCTAGTTTAGGATTTTTTTCAGCTCATACAGCAGATGATTTTTTTTTTAAATTTTTTTTAAAGATTTTATTTATTTATTTGACAGAAAGAGAGATCATAAGTAGGCAGAGAGACAGGCAGAGAGAGGGGGAAGCAGGCTCCCTGCTGAGCAGAGAGCCCGATGCGGGGCTCGATCCCAGGACCCTGGGACCATGACCTGAGCCGAAGGCAGAGGCCTAACCCACTGAGCCACCCAGGCGCCCCCAGCAGATGATTTTAAAAAGACAACATAAATCATAAATGTTAAGGTACAGCTTATTGAACAAAAGCAATTTATTTGAAGATGATTTGGGATCTGTAAACTACATCAGAATTTTCATAAACCAAAAAAGTGTATATTATGTCTGAAAAATAAAATGAGACTGTCCAGGAGTTAAAAACTATAGGGGAGGGGCTCTGCTCTACTACTCCTTCCTCATGTGTAGATTTGAAATTTTTCATAATTAGAAGTTGAAAACTTTAAAGGACTATCTTAGAACTAAGACACCAGAATGACCAAGCCCTTATTATTCTCTAAGTCACTGAAGATAACTATATTGTGGTTTCATGCCTACATGGTAAAGGACAAGCCAAGGCCTTTAGTACTAACTCCTTTCAATCAGACCTTTCTGTCAGACCCATGGAATTATATTCTGTATGTCTGGTTTTAAGGATTTAATTATCGCGGTCTATTCACCTATCTTAATGTATCATGCTTGGTTTAAAAGCCTCATTTCTCAACCACTAAAAGCAAATATTCCCATTCAAATTTCACTGGACAAAAATAAAATACCTACATTAGAAATACAGCTCCCTTCTGTAAAGGAATCAGCTTTAGTGAGAAACTATACAGCAAGTCATCTGGACCAACAATGACTTGTTTCCATGTGTATTTTCTTAAGATTTATTTATTTATTTAAAAGAGAGAGAGAGAGAGAGAGAGAGAGAGATTGACAGAGATCACAAGTAAGCAAAGTGGCAGGTGGGGGGGGGCCTCGGGGGAAGGGAAGCAGGCTCCCCGCTGAGCAGAGAGCCAGACATAGGGCTCCATCCCAGGACCCTGGGATCATGACCTGAGCTGAAGGCAGAGGCTTAACCCACTGAGCTACCCAGGTGTTCCTCAATATGTATTTTCATAAGCCTTACTTAATTCTTTAAAAAAAATACACTTAACCAGTAGTAAAATAAATAAATCTAGATGTTTACTAATTATGTAACTATGCAAAAGGATCCAAGTAAGATTTAATGGGTCTCTGCCACAATGTCTGCCAAAACTGACAGATATCTCATTATTTTCCTGTCACTTAATGTGAAGACAAAAAGATTTTCTTCCTAAGACATTGTATAAAGCATGAAATGTGCTCCTCTGTTTATACCAAATCAAGAATTGTTAATCAAGTTTTTAACTGTGGAACATTATAAAACAGGGATTGTACTTTTTATCTATTCCTTAGCTAATTGTTGATTTTTATTGTGTTGATTGTGTTGATTTTTATTACCTCAAAGACAAGTGAACTTAAAATGGCATTACTGCCATTTGCCTTGACTTCTCACCTAGAACTAAGACGACCTTTTGTTCTCTAATACCGAGAAAGCTCATTTTAATTTCTGGTATTTGAAACATGAGGTGTGATCTGAAATCTCTCCTCTTACACAATTTTAAAAATAAAAGCACTCGGGATAGTTTCCAGATATAAATAATGTTAGCACTTAACTTCTTCAGTCACTGCTGTGGCAGACCCACACACACCCCTAATCTGAAACAGATAAAAGTTACTTTACAGAGGAGATGGATTCCAAAAGGTTTATAACTGGAGTATAGACAAATCACGTAACACATAATGCTGTAAATTAGGTACTTTATATTGAGTTATATTTTAAATACATTAGAGGATCTGACTTTTCAAAAAATACTGTGGTAAGATCTCTAAGCTAATATGACCATTCTCAAAATACAAACATTTCTGGACATGTTGAAGTTTGGGAAAACTAATTAATATACTATCAGTGTATACTGCTTTAGTATCTATAATTATCTAAGAAAAAGAATTTTATTAAAATGGCTACACTAAAATTCATATTAAATTCTATAGTACAGCTAAGAGTATTTAGGATTTAGGATTTTTAAATCTTTTTAACAAAACAAGATGTACTTTTGGGAAAAATTCTAGGTAACATCATCTGAAACATGGTTTACAGCTGAATATGTATCACCTAAAGCATGATTTAATGATGAAAGCAATCAATAATGAAATACTGATGTAATAATTAAACAGTGGCCCATACAAACTAGAGCAGACACACAACCAAAGAGACCAGTCAGTCACTCTTTACTGAGAGTATATGTCTAGAAGATAAGAGAAGACCTCCTTAAGGAAGGTAAATAAGTGAAATCTTAAACTTTGTGTACAGATTGCCATCTGAAAGAGAGAAGAAAATGTATGAATAGACTTTTTAAATAAACTTTTCTTTTTTTTTTTTGGACAGAGAGAGACACAGCGAGAGAGGGAACAGCAGAGGAAGTGGGAGAGGGAGAAGCAGGCTCCCCACAGAGCAGGTAGCCCAATGTGGGGCTTGATCCCAGGACCCTGGGATCATGACCTGAGCCAAAGGCAGATGCTTAACAACTGAGCCACCCAGGTGCCCCTAAAATAGACTTTTTTATTTAGTGAGAACAGCCAAATAAAATGAAAACTTCAGAGATGGGGGAAAAAATTAAAACAGATGTAAGATTCAAAATCCAAGATTACAAAGAGCCATATGCACTTGAAAAAGTTTGGATTGAAAGGTTTCTGTTTTTACAGGATAATCTGGTGGTAGGTAGATGGCTGGACCACAAGCAGGTGTGCAGCATGAAAAGGAATAGGAAGTTATCGATACAAGTTGGTCAAAACATCCCACGTCTAGAATGCCCATCACTATCAATCAGTTCATTCATCTTTCAAAATCTGTACACCGCCTCCTCTAAGAGACTTTCCTGACATCCTAATAGTTAAAGGATCCCAACCTCTGACTATCATCCAAACTTGGCTATTACTGAAAGTTCAAGACAAGCAATGCTGACAGATTTGGTCAATAAGGAAACAATGAGCTGTTTTTAGAGTCAGACAGTGTATTAGTCACTAAAAATAGCAAAAGCAATAGTAGCCAAAGGTGTCAGCTCCCAGTCCTTACAGGGGGACACTGAAACAGAGGCGCCTGACAACAGCAATGCAGATAGCAGGGCGCTCCGCTGTGGCGGCGCTCAGGCCCCGCGGCAGCTCAGTGCTCATGGCCTGTGGCTGTTCCCTAAGGGAATGGAGGCAGAGAGCCCACTCATCAGAACCCAGGAAGCAAGAAGAAATGGGCACAATGCAGACATTCCTATAGAAGCAAATAAGGAAACAAAGCAAATAAGGAACAGTCTCATAGCAGTTCCTCACAAGCCTCATGTTCTCATGTTCCTGAAGGATCACAGGAACTTTTTCAAGACTTAGATCAGCTATGATTAAGCCCTGCCTTGGCGGACTGCACACAGAAATGCAAGGCTGGGAGGAGCCCTGGTGAAGCTCTTCTCTTACAGAACCGTGCCCAGTTCTATCATTGCTATATTTATTACATCATATTAAAACTATAGTGCCCTAAGTGATAAAAATGGAACACACCATAATGTGTGAAATAACGTTAAGGTCATGCTTATTAGAAGTAATGACAGCTAAAAATACTTTAAAAAGCTTTAAAAAAAAAAATCAGTGAAATAAGACTCCATCTTAAAATAATGGAAAAAACAGGGGCACCTGGGTGGCCCAGTTGTTTAAGCGACCAACTCCTGGTTTTCCCTCAGGTTGTGATCTCAGGATTCTGAGACTGAGTTTTACGCTGGGCTCCACCCCCAGCACAGAGTCTGCTTGGGACGCTAGCTCGCTCCCTCTCTTTCTCTCTGAGGCCCGCCCCCCCCATAAATAAATAAATCAATCCTTTTTTTAATTAAAAAGATTTTCAGAAAAAGAGCCATATTTTAAACCCAAAGGAGAAAGAAATAAGCATAAGCAGAAACTAATAAAACGGTGAAAAACTTTTTAAAGGGAGGACCAACAATACCAAAATTCATTCTTTTGAAAAGAATGATAACAATAAAACATAAATCTACCCATAAGACTAATCAAGAAAACTAGAGGGAAGGAATAATTAATACCTGGAATGAAACAGGACCTCATTGTATATCTGACATATATTTAAAGAATGAGCTGACGGATGGATAATTTTAAAGCTATGAATTCAAAAATTTACATAAAATTCTAGAAAAACATAATTTACTGATGCAAAAAATTAAAACTCTCAAAATTCCAGATTTAAATTCATTTCATTCATTCAATTCATTTACAATCTTCTCCAAAAGAAAACTCCAGGTCTGACTGCTTCATCATCGAATTCTACTAAACATTTAAGGAAGAAATACCACCAATTCAAATCAACTATTCTAAAGGGAAAAAAAGGTACATAAAATTTATATATAGATGGTGGGCTAATTTTGATATTAAAACCTGACAAAAAGGGGCGCCTGGGGGGCTCAATCACTTAAGCATCTGACTTGGGCTCAGATCATAATCCCAAGATCCTGGGATCAAGCCCCACCATGGGGCTCCCTGCTCAACAGGGACTCTGCCTGCCACTCCCCTTGATTGGGCACAGTCAATCACAGTCTCTGGTGCATGGGGCACTCTCCCTCATTCATTCATAAATAAATAATAAATAAAGTTTTATGAGAAAAAAGACATGCAATAATTCTAAAAGCATCCTCTGCATTAGAAAATTATAAGAATTCTAAAAACATTAATAAACCAAATCTCTTAATACATAAAGGAATCATATGTCATAATCTAAGTTGAATTCTCCCAGAAATGCAAGGTTGCTTAACATTTTAAAATGAATCCACTGCATCCACCACCTTAATAGGATACACGAGAAAAATCACGTCTATCTTAAAACATACAGAAAAAGCACTATACATCTATGATTTTTAAAAAAACCACTTAGCAAAATAGGACTAGAAGGAAACTTCCTTAATCTTATTTTTCTTTAATTGAAAAAACTACCATAAACAGCATGATGAAAAGGTGAAAAATTAAAGGCCTTTACTTTGATTTTGTAGACAAGGATTGCTGGGTTTATGGTTAATATAAAAAAAAATAATAAATTTCCATATATTCAACAATACTTAGAAAGGAAAATATCAAAAAGTCTGTTCACTAAGAGATGAGAATATTCACTGAAGCAGGATCCAAAATTGTTCTAAATGAGAATAAGAAAATCCAGGGGCGCCTGGGTGGCTCAGTGGGTTAAAGCCTCTGCCTTCGGCTCAGGTCATGATCTCAGGGTCCTGGGATTGAGCCCTGCATCGGGCTCTCTGCTCAGTGGGGAGCCTGTCTCCTTCTCTCTCTCTGCCTGCCTCTCTGCCTACTTGTGATCTCTGTCTGTCAAATAAATAAATAAAATCTTAAAAAAAAAAAAAGAAGAAAATCCAAATGTCCTTCAATATTGTAGTGCTGAATAGTAGAGAAAAACAAATTAAACTAACTCTACCTATAGGCAGCAGAATGAATAACTCTCCTAAGCATAATGATGAAAGAAAGCAGCCATGATTCCATTTTACTGAATTTTAAAAATCAGGAATTGTTGTAAATATGAACACATAATTAAGCGGTAGACTACCAAGAAATGTAAATAAGGGTTTACCATAAAACTCAAAGTAACAACTACCTTTCAGGAGAGGAGTAGAGATCGAAAAGCGTATCACAAACATTCCCAAGGTGCTGGCAATGTGCTATTTTTAGATCAGGAGTAATTCACTATGTGACACCTGAACTATATATTCATGTTTTCTCCACATACGTGTTGTATTTCATAAATATAAAAAGGACAAATAACATAAGTGAATAAATTACCCTAATGAGAGGATTTGAATGTAAGCCTTAGTCTATTTTTCTTGAAAATGAGTGTATTCTGAAAGTGATCTTACCTTTCTATTAATAAAAATCACTAAAACATTTAACCATTATGAGGAATCATACGAATGCTGAATAATCATCTGCATTAAATATAGTGATACATATAATTCACTTAACATTGTGCCTGTCACAAAGGGAGTGATCAATCAATCAATACTACAATACATAGTAAATAGTTCTTCTTTGCGAGTTGTAATTCTAGTTGTTATAGTCACTTACTATTTTTACTTACTTCAAGGAGGCCTGATAAGTACTTAACAGAAATTTCAAATGGCTTTGTGAGAGGAGAATGGGAGCTCCATCCCGGAGATGCTGTGAGATGGGCCATCCCTCGTAAGGTCCTCTCGAGGGATGGCAGGCCATAGAAGTGAGGAGCGTCCGTGACTCTCAGGCACTGGAGCAGTTTCAGAGCCAGCTGTGTTTGGAAAACATAAAAAAGCTCCAAGCACTTCCTGTGTATGTAAAGGAAGGGAAAAAAAAATCAATGAGAGAACAAGTGTGATGAGCCTAATAGGTTAACTTATTGGTAGTAGAGGGTTACTAACAACTTCACACATCAGAAAAGTATGAACCAGGAGAAATGGCAGTCTCAAACAAGATTTTTCAAGGAAAACACAGTTACAATACCACCTAAGGTAAATGATGTCTTTGAAAAGTACATAAATGGATATTGGTATTAGCACCCAAAAATAAAATTTTAAAGTTGGAATGGAAAATTAAATGCATACTTTAAATGCCTTTAATTGACATACATTAAATCTATACTTTTAATCATTAGATAAAAAATTGAATTTTTATTTAGCTGAAATTGTTTTCCCCAGAAAGCTAAAACAAAAAGTTTTAATGAGTTTTGACACATAATTTAAATGTAACTGTCAGAAACAGAACAATCAAGAGAACATTCTTTATTAGAAAACAAAATCCCTAAAACTAATAAGTAGGCATGGATATGAAGATGAAATTGCTAGAAGAAATATCATTGTATAACAAAGCATTGAATAAAATCTGAAATTTCCTCAGTTTTTTTACACTCTAAAATTGACAACTACTGCCTATATTTTTACCCATTCCATCACAGTTTCATAGGTGTACAGTTGTATGATTTAAAGATCCTAATTTTTATATACCTGTCATCCAGGTGTTTTTGAAGTTTCAGAAACACACAGAACTCACACCAAAGCCTAAAAGTTATTTGTATAAATTCATATACCTCATGAGTCAACAACAAAGTATAGCTGAACCTTGAATGACATGGAGGTTAGGGGCATTGACCCCCATGTGCAGTCAAAATCCTCACATACTTTTGACTCTCCAAAAATCCAACGAATAGCCTACTGGCTGACCAGAAACCGTACTGATAATGCAGAGTTAATTAACATGTATGTTGTATGTGATACGTTATTATAAACTGACCAGAAACCGTACTGATAATGCAGAGTTAATTAACATGTATGTTGTATGTGATACATTATTATAAACTGTTTTCTTATAACAACTAGAGAAAAGCAAACTAGAGAAGAGAAAATTTTTTTTTTTAAGTAAGCTCCATGCCCAACATGGGACCTGAACTCATAACCCTAAGATCAAAAGGCACATGCTCTACTGACTGAGCCAGTCAGGCACCCCAAGAAAGGAAAATATTATTAAGAAAATCATAAAAGAAAATACATGTGCAATACTATACTGTATTTACCCCCAAAAAATCCACGTATAAGTGAACCCACATAGTTCAAACCTGTGTTGTGCAAGGATCACTTGTAATTAACAGTATTAAAAACAGTATTCTGGTTTTTTTAAAATATTTTATTTGAGAGATTGAGAGAGAGAGAGAGACAGCAAGCATAAATTGGGGGGAGGGATAGAGGCAGAGGAAGAAGTAGGCTCCCCACTGAGCAAGGAGTCCGATGTGGGGCTCAATCCCAGGACCCTGAGATCATGACCTGAGCAAAAGGCAGATGCTTAACTCACTGAGCCACCCAGGTACCCCTGTTCTTCTGTTTTTTAAATTAACATAAAAGTCATTCTCATTGTCTGCTCCTTTTACCTTAACCACTCCAAAAGAAAAACTATACCATGAAAGGGAATGGTGCCTCCGCAAATATCTAAGCAAGCCGGTTGAACCTGGCACAGCTGCCACCAATTCCCTCTACTAGTCCCTGTACCTTCCCCAAGCTCCACACCCAGCTGGCCTCATCCTCCCTATGCAAGTTCCTCTCAACAGCCAAAGAACACTCACCCAAGGAAGAGTCCATAGCACTGTTTCTCAAAGTCTAGCCCACGGGACTATCTATGGCATTTATTTAATATGTAGATTCCTGAGCTACTGATCTTAATATTTTAATAAGCCCACCTCAAGAGAGTCTATACACATTCCAGACTCTACCACCAATGGATTCATTTTGTTCTTGTCTTCAGTACTTCAATGACACACAAATGCATAAGGTAAAATTCATAAATCTTATATATACACTACAGGATGGTTTACATATGTATATAATCACATAACCACCAAGCAAAATAACATATATAACATTCTCAGCGCCTCAGAAGGTTCCTAGGTGACCCCATGTAGTGAAATTTTTATTGACTTGCATTCTAAATTCACTAATCCTCTTTTATACTGTGTCTGGTTGGCTGCTAAGCCCAAGCAATAAATTCTTTAGAAACTGTATTTCTCAGTAGCAGAATTAGTATTTAGTTCTTCTTTGCAGTTTCCCTTTCTCTGCTATTGATGTTCTACATATTTTTACTTATCTTGTCCATCTTCTCATCTAATATCTATTACATTTATATTGAAAATATTATTTATAATAACAGCTTTAAAGTTCCTCTAATATTGACATTTGTGAGTGTTTCTAACGACTTTTTTCTCTTAATTACAGGAGACATTTTCTTACTTCTTTATATTCTCTCCATTTGTGACTGTATGTCAAGTATTTGTATACAAGAGCTACTGAAAGCAAAGTACCTAATAGTTTCTCATAGAAATGGCTTGCCATTTGGTCGCAAGATTTGGTTAGGAGGCTGCTCTTTGAGATCTAGCCAGGTGTTGAGCTGAATTAGGGTTGTTTTGACACGTTAGCATGTTTCAGATGTTTCATGTGTGTGGGATCAGTCCTTCCGTCCAGCAGAGATTTGGGATCTGAGCACAGGAAGACCTTATCAGATAAAAAAACTTTCATATATCAAAGGACACTATCCAAAGAGTGTCCTTTGGACAACTCACAGAATGGAAGAAACTTTGCAAATCATATTTGATAAAAGACTGATGTCCGAGGGCACCTGGGTGGCTCAGTCGGTTAAGCAGCTGCCTTCAGCTCAGATCATGATCCCAGCATCCTGGGATCCTTTTACCTTAACCACTCCAGAAGAAAAACTATACCATCAAAGGGAATGGTGCCTCCGCAAATATCTAAGCAAGCCAGCAGGGCCCCACATTGGGCTCCCTGCTCAGTGGAAAGCCTGCTTCTCCCTCTTCCTCTGCCTGCTGCTCTGCCTGCCTGTGCTCTCTATCTCTCTGTCAAATAAATAAATAAATAAATAAATAAATCTTAAAAAAAAAAAAAAAAGACTGATGTCCAGAATGACTCAACAACCACCACCCAGTATAAAAACAGGCAAAGGACTTGAGTAGACATTTCTCCAGAGAAGGTAACAAATAATCATTAAGCACATGAAGAGATGCTCAGCGTCATTTCTCATTAGGGAAACGCAATCAAAACCAAAATGACTGTAGTTTACACCAGCAGGGTGGCCATGGTAAGAAATGTTAGGGTAGATGCCGAGAAATTAGAACACTCGCACATTGCTGGTGGCAATGTAAAATGGTACAGCCGCTACGGAAAACAACTGGCACTTCCTGGAAAAGGTAATCACAGAGTTACCTACCATACGAACCAGAAATTCTGGTTCTAAGTATGTACTGGAGGCTTAAAAACGTGTGTTCACACAAAACTTGTACACAAATGTTCATAGCTGCACTATTCATAATAATCAAAGATAGAAACAACTTACATGTCCACCAACAGAAAAATGGATAAACAGAATGTGGTATATCTGTATATGGAATATTAATCAGCCATAGAAAGAAGCAAGCACTGATATGGGCTATCACAGCGATGGACCCTGAAGACACAATGTGGAATCAGACACAAAAGATCACATATGTCTGATTCCATTTATATAAAATGTCCAGAATAAGCAAATTCATTGAGACGGAAAGATTAGTGGTTGCCAAAGGCTTGGGTAAGGGGTAAATGAGGAGGAACTGCTTAAAGGGTACCAAGTTTCTTTTCAGAGTAATGAAAATATTCTGGAATTAAATACTGACAGTTGAACAACACTGTGATCATATTAAAAACCACAACAGTATACTTTAAAATGGTTAAAATAGTAAATTTTATCCAGTTAAAAAAAATTTAAGTCCGAATTATAGATACACACTTGAAAATCATCCATGTAAAAACAGTCATAAAGCCACAGAAATGGGTATAATTGCTCAGAGAATTAAGAGAGGACCAAGACCTAAAACCTAGAAAGAGCGAAATACTGTGTGTGTGTGTGTGTGTGTGTGTGAAATTACAGTCAATCTATACCAGAGATTCCACTGAAATAAAAACAAACAGACCACAACTGACTATTACTGAATTCCTTCTTCCTTGATTTGAAACAAATAAAAAGTAAGATTCTTTGGAAATCAAAAGGAAACTAGGTTCTTCATCAATGTCCCCAAACCTTCAACGACAAACGGTACCTGTCGGTAACTGCCATGAAACTGAGCAGCAATGTACTGAAAAGAGCAATCAGTTCTTTCTGGAGCTGTTGCCTGACAGCAGTCCGGATGTCATCCGTTTCCTCTCGTGCCTGTGACTCCGTCAGAACCAGCAGGTCTAATAGTGGGTTTGGACTCTAAAAAATAGTATTTGTAAAAAAAAAATGTATTTACTCTCTAATTGAGCTGTGTGTTGTTTTCTATAAAGATTTTTGTTACATACCACGTTCTGGATTACCTAAGAGTTATATTACCTAGCCAGTAGGTATTGGTCTGTAGTGCACTAATAGAGATGTTATGTTCTAAACTCAAAAGGTGCGTCGTATGTGATCTCGACAAAAAAACGGCACATCTGTTGTAGAAAACTGAATATAGGGGTGCGTGGGTGGCTCAGTCGTTAAGCATCTGCCTTTGGCTCAGGTCACGATCCCAGGACCCTGGGACTGAGTCTCATGTCAGGATCCCTGCTCCGCGAGAAGCCTGCTTCTCCCTCTCCCACTCCCCCTGCTTGTGTTCCCTCTCTCGCTGTGTCTCTCTCTGTCAGATAAATACATAAAATCTTTACAAAAAAAAAAAAAAGAAAGAAAGAAAGAATGAAAGGAAAGAAAACTGAGTATAATATGGAGAAGCACAAAGAGAAAAACAAAAACCACCCATGATCACACCTCACAGAGATAGTCACTATTAGTATACTGGTGCACACTATTCTTTTTGTGTGCATATAAACACAATTATAATTCCATATTTTTTATGAAACTGAGATAAAGAGAAAAAAAAAACCACTACTGTTACCCCTTTTTTAACTTAATGATATCAATATTTCTTCAAAAAAATTATTTTAGGGCGCCTGGGTGGCTCAGTGGGTTAAGCCGCTGCCTTCGGCTCAGGTCATGATCTCAGGGTCCTGGGATCGAGTCCCCTGACCAGAAACCGTACTGATAATGCAGAGTTAATTAACATGTATGTTGTATGTGATACGTTATTATAAACTGACCAGAAACCGTACTGATAATGCAGAGTTAATTAACATGTATGTTGTATGTGATACATTATTATAAACTGTTTTCTTATAACAACTAGAGAAAAGCAAACTAGAGAAGAGAAAATTTTTTTTTTTAAGTAAGCTCCATGCCCAACATGGGACCTGAACTCATAACCCTAAGATCAAAAGGCACATGCTCTACTGACTGAGCCAGTCAGGCACCCCAAGAAAGGAAAATATTATTAAGAAAATCATAAAAGAAAATACATGTGCAATACTATACTGTATTTACCCCCAAAAAATCCACGTATAAGTGAACCCACATAGTTCAAACCTGTGTTGTGCAAGGATCACTTGTAATTAACAGTATTAAAAACAGTATTCTGGTTTTTTTAAAATATTTTATTTGAGAGATTGAGAGAGAGAGAGAGACAGCAAGCATAAATTGGGGGGAGGGATAGAGGCAGAGGAAGAAGTAGGCTCCCCACTGAGCAAGGAGTCCGATGTGGGGCTCAATCCCAGGACCCTGAGATCATGACCTGAGCAAAAGGCAGATGCTTAACTCACTGAGCCACCCAGGTACCCCTGTTCTTCTGTTTTTTAAATTAACATAAAAGTCATTCTCATTGTCTGCTCCTTTTACCTTAACCACTCCAAAAGAAAAACTATACCATGAAAGGGAATGGTGCCTCCGCAAATATCTAGCAAGCCGGTTGAACCTGGCACAGCTGCCACCAATTCCCTCTACTAGTCCCTGTACCTTCCCCAAGCTCCACACCCAGCTGGCCTCATCCTCCCTATGCAAGTTCCTCTCAACAGCCAAAGAACACTCACCCAAGGAAGAGTCCATAGCACTGTTTCTCAAAGTCTAGCCCACGGGACTATCTATGGCATTTATTTAATATGTAGATTCCTGAGCTACTGATCTTAATATTTTAATAAGCCCACCTCAAGAGAGTCTATACACATTCCAGACTCTACCACCAATGGATTCATTTTGTTCTTGTCTTCAGTACTTCAATGACACACAAATGCATAAGGTAAAATTCATAAATCTTATATATACACTACAGGATGGTTTACATATGTATATAATCACATAACCACCAAGCAAAATAACATATATAACATTCTCAGCGCCTCAGAAGGTTCCTAGGTGACCCCATGTAGTGAAATTTTTATTGACTTGCATTCTAAATTCACTAATCCTCTTTTATACTGTGTCTGGTTGGCTGCTAAGCCCAAGCAATAAATTCTTTAGAAACTGTATTTCTCAGTAGCAGAATTAGTATTTAGTTCTTCTTTGCAGTTTCCCTTTCTCTGCTATTGATGTTCTACATATTTTTACTTATCTTGTCCATCTTCTCATCTAATATCTATTACATTTATATTGAAAATATTATTTATAATAACAGCTTTAAAGTTCCTCTAATATTGACATTTGTGAGTGTTTCTAACGACTTTTTTCTCTTAATTACAGGAGACATTTTCTTACTTCTTTATATTCTCTCCATTTGTGACTGTATGTCAAGTATTTGTATACAAGAGCTACTGAAAGCAAAGTACCTAATAGTTTCTCATAGAAATGGCTTGCCATTTGGTCGCAAGATTTGGTTAGGAGGCTGCTCTTTGAGATCTAGCCAGGTGTTGAGCTGAATTAGGGTTGTTTTGACACGTTAGCATGTTTCAGATGTTTCATGTGTGTGGGATCAGTCCTTCCGTCCAGCAGAGATTTGGGATCTGAGCACAGGAAGACCTTATCAGATAAAAAAACTTTCATATATCAAAGGACACTATCCAAAGAGTGTCCTTTGGACAACTCACAGAATGGAAGAAACTTTGCAAATCATATTTGATAAAAGACTGATGTCCGAGGGCACCTGGGTGGCTCAGTCGGTTAAGCAGCTGCCTTCAGCTCAGATCATGATCCCAGCATCCTGGGATCCTTTTACCTTAACCACTCCAGAAGAAAAACTATACCATCAAAGGGAATGGTGCCTCCGCAAATATCTAAGCAAGCCAGCAGGGCCCCACATTGGGCTCCCTGCTCAGTGGAAAGCCTGCTTCTCCCTCTTCCTCTGCCTGCTGCTCTGCCTGCCTGTGCTCTCTATCTCTCTGTCAAATAAATAAATAAATAAATAAATAAATCTTAAAAAAAAAAAAAAAAGACTGATGTCCAGAATGACTCAACAACCACCACCCAGTATAAAAACAGGCAAAGGACTTGAGTAGACATTTCTCCAGAGAAGGTAACAAATAATCATTAAGCACATGAAGAGATGCTCAGCGTCATTTCTCATTAGGGAAACGCAATCAAAACCAAAATGACTGTAGTTTACACCAGCAGGGTGGCCATGGTAAGAAATGTTAGGGTAGATGCCGAGAAATTAGAACACTCGCACATTGCTGGTGGCAATGTAAAATGGTACAGCCGCTACGGAAAACAACTGGCACTTCCTGGAAAAGGTAATCACAGAGTTACCTACCATACGAACCAGAAATTCTGGTTCTAAGTATGTACTGGAGGCTTAAAAACGTGTGTTCACACAAAACTTGTACACAAATGTTCATAGCTGCACTATTCATAATAATCAAAGATAGAAACAACTTACATGTCCACCAACAGAAAAATGGATAAACAGAATGTGGTATATCTGTATATGGAATATTAATCAGCCATAGAAAGAAGCAAGCACTGATATGGGCTATCACAGCGATGGACCCTGAAGACACAATGTGGAATCAGACACAAAAGATCACATATGTCTGATTCCATTTATATAAAATGTCCAGAATAAGCAAATTCATTGAGACGGAAAGATTAGTGGTTGCCAAAGGCTTGGGTAAGGGGTAAATGAGGAGGAACTGCTTAAAGGGTACCAAGTTTCTTTTCAGAGTAATGAAAATATTCTGGAATTAAATACTGACAGTTGAACAACACTGTGATCATATTAAAAACCACAACAGTATACTTTAAAATGGTTAAAATAGTAAATTTTATCCAGTTAAAAAAAATTTAAGTCCGAATTATAGATACACACTTGAAAATCATCCATGTAAAAACAGTCATAAAGCCACAGAAATGGGTATAATTGCTCAGAGAATTAAGAGAGGACCAAGACCTAAAACCTAGAAAGAGCGAAATACTGTGTGTGTGTGTGTGTGTGTGTGTGAAATTACAGTCAATCTATACCAGAGATTCCACTGAAATAAAAACAAACAGACCACAACTGACTATTACTGAATTCCTTCTTCCTTGATTTGAAACAAATAAAAAGTAAGATTCTTTGGAAATCAAAAGGAAACTAGGTTCTTCATCAATGTCCCCAAACCTTCAACGACAAACGGTACCTGTCGGTAACTGCCATGAAACTGAGCAGCAATGTACTGAAAAGAGCAATCAGTTCTTTCTGGAGCTGTTGCCTGACAGCAGTCCGGATGTCATCCGTTTCCTCTCGTGCCTGTGACTCCGTCAGAACCAGCAGGTCTAATAGTGGGTTTGG
The DNA here is from genome assembly GCF_002288905.1 of Enhydra lutris kenyoni. NCBI lineage: Eukaryota > Metazoa > Chordata > Mammalia > Carnivora > Mustelidae > Enhydra > Enhydra lutris. The sequence continues at coordinate 7,891,882 of NW_019154120.1, read as the reverse complement.
ACTCTAAAAAATAGTATTTGTAAAAAAAAAATGTATTTACTCTCTAATTGAGCTGTGTGTTGTTTTCTATAAAGATTTTTGTTACATACCACGTTCTGGATTACCTAAGAGTTATATTACCTAGCCAGTAGGTATTGGTCTGTAGTGCACTAATAGAGATGTTATGTTCTAAACTCAAAAGGTGCGTCGTATGTGATCTCGACAAAAAAACGGCACATCTGTTGTAGAAAACTGAATATAGGGGTGCGTGGGTGGCTCAGTCGTTAAGCATCTGCCTTTGGCTCAGGTCACGATCCCAGGACCCTGGGACTGAGTCTCATGTCAGGATCCCTGCTCCGCGAGAAGCCTGCTTCTCCCTCTCCCACTCCCCCTGCTTGTGTTCCCTCTCTCGCTGTGTCTCTCTCTGTCAGATAAATACATAAAATCTTTACAAAAAAAAAAAAAAGAAAGAAAGAAAGAATGAAAGGAAAGAAAACTGAGTATAATATGGAGAAGCACAAAGAGAAAAACAAAAACCACCCATGATCACACCTCACAGAGATAGTCACTATTAGTATACTGGTGCACACTATTCTTTTTGTGTGCATATAAACACAATTATAATTCCATATTTTTTATGAAACTGAGATAAAGAGAAAAAAAAAACCACTACTGTTACCCCTTTTTTAACTTAATGATATCAATATTTCTTCAAAAAAATTATTTTAGGGCGCCTGGGTGGCTCAGTGGGTTAAGCCGCTGCCTTCGGCTCAGGTCATGATCTCAGGGTCCTGGGATCGAGTCCCGCATCGGGCTCTCTGCTCGGCGGGGAGCCTGCTTCCCTCTCTCTCTCTGCCTGCCTCTCTGTCTACTTGTGATCTCTGTCTGTCAAATAAATAAATAAAATCTTTAAAAAAAAATTATTTTAATATCTGATTATTTTTCAACCATAAGGATTTACCACACCAAGTACTAAAGAATCGGTGATTTTTAATTTTACTGAGCTGTGCTGCAGTGTTCAACTCTGATTATATCCTACATGTGAATTCTAAGCAATGATATTAAATCAAATAGATTTAATTGTTTTAATGCCTTCAACATATATTGCCAAATTGCCTCTGCAAAATGTGTACCAATACAAATCACCAAGCAGGGTGGGAGAAGACCACAGCAACCACGCGAATGCATAGCATTGTTACTGATGCAATCCTTCCCAATTCGATAGGCTGCTAAATAAAACTAGTACTACTTAAATTTCTTTCTGCTTTCCAACTTTAAAAAATATATAGCTCAAGAAATGTAGCATAATTATTTTTAATAATACTAAGAACAAAAAATGTTATATTAACAGACAGCATTAAAGATACATGGTATGGTTATTCATCACTATAATATCACAGGCACTGTGCTAAAAAGGGAAAGAAAACAAGATTCTACTTTTTGACTAAACTGGAAGATGTGCATTTTCATATTTTACAGATGGTTAAACAGGGGTTTATGAAGAGGTTATATAACTTGTCCAAAGACATATGAATGAACAAAGCAAGGATTCAACCTGAGAATCACCTTACTTCAAAGCTAGTTAATATTCTGTCCCCCACATTATGTCACATCAATTCTGAAAATTACAACATACAAAAAGAGATAAAATCAAAATGTAATCACTGTTGTTATGAAATCCTTCACCTAAAGAACTCAATTCAAAAATAACTGCATTCTTTTTGTGGAAATGAAAAAAATGGGAAGAAAATTCTAGGTTGTTTGTATTATGCAGTACATACAGAATACTTCAATCAGGTACACACAATTATAAAGAATACAACTGAAAGATTTTAGAAAGTATTGGGGACAGATGTTTTGCTTTTACCTTACTTTACTAATTTTACACCTAAGAAACATTTTTTTCCAGCTTTCCTTTCATCTTGAACAAGAAGTACCTCATTTGGATCAAATAAAATTACATAAAATATGACTATAACTTCTATGTTTTATATAGGAATAAAATAATCAAAATACACATTTAATAAAATCATAAAAATAAATATACATACTCCATAGTATTCTTAGACCCAAATAACAAAAGGCTGACTTATACCCACCTTCCCTCCAACTCCCATAAATACTGACAAAATAAGAAAAAGCTGTTTTTAATGTAACCTCCATCTTGGTAAAATATATTACAATCAGGAATTAGCAACCCTGACATACCCATAAAAATTAAGTAGAAACTCCTGATTGATAGATTAATATAATATTATAGTATGTGTATGACTAAAACTAAGATTCTTCCTCCAAATTCTCATTGTTAATAGCTTGTTTATACTAGTACTTGCTGAGACAATTTTTCCCTTTCTAACACATCTTAGATACACATGTTAATATTAAGATTCAGTAAACCTCAGAAACATCACTTCTAAAACATGGGATGAATGACCATTCCTCATGCACAAGAAGGAAATATTTCTCTACCAATACCTGCTGATCTCAAGTGCTTAATCAGACGTGAAGGTTTTGTCTTTAGACGTTAGTATTCAATCCCAATTTTAAACCAACTACCATTACCATTACTTTGTCACCAGCAACCTCCAAAAAGCAACAATTTCTACAATGATGGCTCATTTTCCTTATTCACACAATTACCACTCATCACATCCACTTTACTAGCCATCACCAATAGGAGATGCAATGCCCTCCACGAACTCTGAGTGCACAGCTGTCTGCGCGAGTCGGTCGGCAAAGACAGACATATGCTGTATAGTTCTGAATAACCTCCCCCCCCCAAAAAATTATGGCTCTACCTTTATGACCTTCCATCAAAAAACTCATTCTGAAAAGAAAGGTATTCAAACTCAGCACTTTCAGGTTATTTTATATATATTAACAAAAGCATCATTACACTAAAATGTAAAATTAATGTGGTGCCATAAATTCCTAAAGTGCCTAAACTGTCTGTAACAAATCAGTGTTCTGATGAAACACACACATTTTTCACAAGAGAGTTTCTCAATCTTCCCTCGGTAAGTTAGCTGACTTTTCTTTATACCTCCTATTCACATTCTGCCTGATCAAGTATTCAAATATTCTGCCTAATTTTACTAATTTTTGCCCTGGCTTTCATATGCTTTTTCATAGTATGTCCATACATTGAAAACAATTCCTTTGGAAATACTATCTTACTGACCTTCTTAAATCATCTTTCACTTATTTTACCCATTTCAGATGATTAAAAGGCATTTCACTTTATTTTCAAGCTTCCTTTATATTGAATGTTACTCTTCACATAACACTTAATAATTTAATCCTTGTAGCACGACAAAGAGTAAACTCTCTTAATAGTGAATGCTTAGGTCCACTGCTCACCTTTTGTTCCCTCTATTCTTATTTTTAACACCAGTGATGATAATGTATGAGACAAAGTAAAAGCTTTCCAAAGACAGCCTTAATACCATACAAAGTCAAATAAATATATTTAATTATGCCAAAAATCCTTCTCTGAAACTGCATTAAAATTACAATCATTTAGAATTTTGTAGAAATTTCATTTTAATTTCAAAACCATCAATAAATTATTCAATATGCATCAGAACTCATGACATACTATAAAATTCATAATAAATGTAAAGTTTTAACTATAGTTACATAATTTAGGTAAATATGTTTTAATATGCATAGTTTTTCCTACTGTATATACCACATGCAAAGTCTTCCAAGCTAACTTACACAGAGTTTCAAGAAAAGATTCTACCTAAGGCCACTATAACTGCTTTACACAACCCAAAGCAACCATAACTCTCAGAATACAAGAAGTTTAACCTAAGGAGGAAACTTCTAGAAATTTTCTTTTTTTAAAAAAGAACAAAAGGATTATGAAGTTATAAAAAATTTATATATCAAAAATCAATTTATCAAAAAAAAAAAACCTCAGGAAAAACTTCATAAGATTCTTTTAATATTTTAATATCCAATATCTGAAATATTTAAGCATGCCTAAAAGCTGAACAAGGAACTATAGTGACATACGGTTTTACTGTTTGCTTTATTAAAAATGGTCAGAAAATAACTGCCTCCAAATGCTTTGTTAATTTTTTTTAGTAATTAAATGATACAAGAAAATCAAAGTATAATAAATATGGTACTTTGAAATCATCCTCAAGAACATAACAGGAGAGCAAAATTTCTAGGTCTGTGTATTCTGGGAGTTCAATCATCTTATTAAAGCTTCATTTATTAATTATTTACTTTAAGGAAATTTGTGCATCATCTCTCATTTGTGTTACAAATATTTTTCTCAGTTTATCGTGTCTTTTTAACTATATTTAAAGTATTTCTTGCCATACATACAGAAGCTAATAAAACTTACATATAAATACCCTCCCACTGGATAACAGTTTTGTTGTTAAGTTACACAAACTGAAAATAAAGTTAATCTGAAAGAAAAAAGGGCAAGAGAAAAATATAAAAAATAAGGTTTATTAAAGAAAAACTTGCTATAATTTAAAAGTGCAGTTCTTCAGAAAACACAGGCGTATCAAAGAACATAATACTAAACCCAATCACAAAGTCACGAAATATAGGACCTTGCTTATGGTATTTTGGACTTATTTTATGTTCCTATCTGATCTATGCCTTTCATCTCCTAGCTTTTGCTAGTGACGTTATTTCTGCTTTTCATCTTTCACAACATTCAAATTGTAGTCCAGGACCATAATTTCCACACGTAGTCACAGTCCTATTGGTGTGTGTGTACGAGAGAGAGAGAAGGACAGAGGGAAAGAAAGGGAGAGCTGCCTTCTCCACCACCTCGAGCATTACCACTCTAGGCCAAGCTACCACCACCACTCCCCTGGGTTACTGTAGGCCTCCCAGCTTCCACTCATGCCACCTGTGGTTCTAGAGACAGCTGCTACCCACAATCTTCTTAAACTGAAGTCACATCATGTAACTCTTCTGCTCAAAACCCTCCACCAGTTTTCTCTCTCATACAGGTTAAGCTCCATGGCCTACAAGGTTCTATTTGAGCTTGACTGTGAATATCCTTCTAATCTCATCTCCTATTACCATACTCCATTCATCCTGTTGCTGCCACATAGACCTCTAGTTGTTCTTCAAACACGGCCCGGACAACTAAGTGCTTTTGCATTTTCTTCCTTTGTGGCTAGAACATTCTTCCCTTAGATACCTATATGGCTGACCTCACACTTAACTCAGTGCTCTGGCCAAATGTTAGTCAAAGAGGAGAACCTTCTATGACCATCACAAAGTAGCGTCCTGCCATGCCTGCCTAGTTGTCTTGTTATCAATGTTTCCTCATCACACTTATTGCTCCCCTCTGCAGAAAATCTTTGTTTTCTGTCCATTCCACCACCCTAGAATATACTCCATGAAGACAGGTTTTTTTGTCTTATTCACTGCCATGTTATTTTTATGTACTCATATTTATAGATTTCCTTCTTTATAGGTTCTACCTTAGGTAACTTGGAAAAATCTTCTCTACTCCAAAGTTTTGAGTAAACACTCTCATACAATATAAGACCACTTTACTAAACATGGGCTATATAAAAATTATGCTTTTTCATTACATAGCATTACTAATTTTTACAAATAAATCATTTGTCAGACCTAAAATCCATTCAATTCCTTAATAACACTTACATGTCTAAGAAGTAATTCTAGAAGCCAGTTTAGAAGTTCTACTGATGAGTTTTTTCTTTGTTCCTTCAATAACTTATTTAAAAAATGTATGATATCTATTAGAAGTTTCTCATCTTCAGTGGAAGCAGGAAGCACCTGTAAAAACCTACAATAAAAAAGAGAATTATCATGGTTTCTAGCTCTTTACAGTAAGTGGTGTGCTGATAAATATTTAACAACCAGGTAAGGAGTGGGGTGATTTCTTGTATTTGCCTATTTTCATAGTGTAAATATTCTCCCCTTGTCAACTGCAAGCCACCAACATAACAAACAGTTGTGGAGAGACGCACAGCAGCACACCATTACATGGCATTTTCACAACACAGATATAACAAATATAAATAACCTCAAGAACACAGGTATCAGTAAAGTGTTGCAAAATAATCAGGAAATGATGATATCGGCATAATCATTACCTTCATTTTTCTTTTAATTTATTTAACTCTAAGTTTATGCAATTTCATTTTGAAGAAGGGCTGTGTTTTAACAACTAACTTTAAAAATCCTGATATTCAACTGCCAGCTCTCTCACAAGGAAGTACTGGCTGATTCCAACACATACCAATGGAAAAGCCAAATTAGGTATCTGAATTGTGAGAGATCCATTTTGAGTTCACATTTTGGAAACTCATTTAACCTCACATTTAAAAACTACACACATTATGTTTAATAGAAAGTTATACATCTTACACTAAATTCACATGAAGATTAAAATGTAAAACTGCTGGCAATGGCTGCTTGTCAGTCTTATTTGTTTCAAATGCAGCCATCTGCTACCACTCAACATGTTAAATTTACGAGCTAGAGCCTTCCCAATAACTACTAAAGGATCTCCACATGGCAATCAACTTCATGAAATTCAGGGTAAGAAGAAAAATGAGATAATTTTCTTAGGAACAAGACAAAAGCAAAACAAAATAAAAAAGCCCACCACGGGTGTACCAAACCTATTAGTCAGCTCACTGATGTCTTGGCTCTCCTTTTAATGTGGACAGCGATAAACATTCACATTCACTGTGTTCAACCATGTCTTATCCTAACCATCTGCTTCTGTGAGATAGTGAAATCAAATTTTCTATGATAGGATATAAAAACTGTGTTGTTTATTATTAAGTCCAAAATGTAGTGATTCAGAAAATTTTTCCTTTTGTTATTATTAGATATTTACTATGCATAATAAAAATCCCAGTTTTTCTTACTAAAAAAAAACATTTCTCTAATGATAGCAACAAGGAGAATACATGCTCTTATCTTCAAAGATGTGGAGATAAACCCAAATATGATTCAATCCTGCTTTTTGAAACTGGCCTTGAGCTGTAATATACTGACCTGTTCAGTGCGGTGTGCCAAGACAAGGACTTCAAGGTAACCCCACATGGGCCAACGCCACTCTTCAAAGACAATCTGTCATTCAGAAGATAAAAACTCATCCTCGTGACAGCAGCCCTCACTTCTCTGTGGACTGCGGCCTCGACAATGGAATGAAGACAGTCCTTCAGTCCACTAGCTGTGTGTGTCACCTTCAGAGCAAGGGTGTCCTCTGTGGATAACTTCAATGCATCTGAAAATCTAAACAAAAAGAAACAAAGGAAGAGCAACATAAAACTATTCAAATAAAAGCCCACATTTATGTTTATTATAAACTCTCTTCAAAAAATTCTGTTTTATCTTCATTTTAGAGGCTGACTCAGGGCGAAAAAAAAATCTGGTATACATCTGTCAATTAGAGTTTTATGTTAACATCCTAAGCATTTGTGTTGACATTTTCCTGCTTACAGAAATATAACTTTCATTCAAACAAGAAAGCAGTAACAGATCAGAATTTAGGATATTCCAAAGTAACCTTCATCATCAAGTAATGATAACATTTATACTACACTTGCTGAACTCTGACTCTAATCTAGACTACTCTCCCTAGAGATTTACATCCATTAACTAACCAAACTTGAGGTGTCTGGGTGGCTCAGTTGATTGAGGTCTGACTCTTGGTTTCAGCTAAATTCATGATCTCAGGGTCGTGAGCTCGAACGCTGTGTCAGGATCCCTGCTGGGTATGGAGCCTGCTTAAGATTCTCTCTCTAGGGGCACCTGAGTGGCTCCGCTGTTAAGCGTCTGCGTTCGGCTCAGGCCATGATCCCAGGGTCCCGGGATCGAACCCCCCACGAGGCTCCCTGTTCGGCAGGAACCCTGCTTCTCTACTCCCTCTCCCACTCCTTCTGCTTGTGTTTTCTCTCTCACTATGTATCTCTCTGTCAAATAAATAAAATCTTAAAAAAAAAAAACAAAAAAGATTCTCTGTGCTTCTCTCTCAGCACCTCCCCACCCACACCCCCCCACTCCCGTTCACATGTGTACATTCTCTCTGGAAAAAAAATAACTAACCAAACTTTATATAATCTCTAAGACAGCACAGAGCACATGGTTTTTAATTTAAATTTCCTTGTGTGATAGTTTCTAAAAAGTAATGAACACATGTAATCTTTAAAACAAAGTAAAATAAATAAGCAAAATATATTTTAAAAAATAAAGTAAAAATTATAATCTTCAGTGGAAAAACAGAATCAGACGATAGTACCTAAAAAAGGCACTTGACCTAAAGGAAAAATAAAACCAAACTAGTCACTTATAACTTGTTAAATATAAATAATTTTTTAACTAAACATAACAGCTTACTCTTGGATTTTAGGTTCAGAATTCGTTTGCTTCAACAAATTATCACTCCCATGATACCAGGACAAGTTCCAAGCTATCCTCAGCATGTCTGAGACCGGCTTCAAGGCCAAAAAATCAGCAGATAAAGGCACAACAACGGAGTAAGGACTCACAGCGTGGTGGCCGACTACACGCACTGGTAGATGATACCTAAAGAAAATATATACAAATAATTACGAACTTTGAAATTCTTAAACCCTACTACAAACAGATGAGCTATTATAAATGAGTGCTAGTTCTCACGATAATACAGAGATCACTCTCATAGCTCCTATTCTGAACAGTTACAAACTGTACATCGTATTTCACTTATTTTTTTGCCATCCTCTAAACCCCCCAAAATGCTTTTTAAATTCTTGCCCGAAGACTTCCTTATTCTGTGTTGTACTGGAGTTGTTAGCAGAGATGACTAATGCCCCCCAGGGCAAGGCCTACAGCTACAGTGAGCCACATATAAAGGGTTTCAGCTAGAACATGAGTGCCTACTTATTGCCAAACACTGCATATTACCCACCATTCATTCAGTTACATGCATGGCACTGATACCCATTTTACAGATGATCAAAATGAGTACTAAAGAGACTAAATGAATTGCCTTATGTTCACAGGAATCAGTGAGTGACCAAATCACAACCTAATATTTTTACTTGGACACAGCTGCATCATCAATAAACTCGGCTACTATGTGTTACCAAGAAGACCCAGAAATATTTTTAGATCCAAGAACAGATACAATAGCAACAGCTCTTAAATCAGTCCAAGTTAATTTAACAGTGTTTAACAGGATAGTAATGTCCAGCATGTTCAAATGTTAAAAAATCATTTTGCTAAAAAAATCATATCCCCAACCGCTAATTCACATATTTGTGACTAATATTAGATAAATACAACTGGGTAAGACTTCTCAGAGGAACTTTACTGTGCTTTTTCATTTAATGTGTCTCAATAAATAAGCTAAAGGAGAGTACTACATATAAATCAGGCTGAACAGTTTAATAGTTTTAAAAATTTAAAAACTGAAATTTTCCACAAAAGTAACCAAGAATCCTTAGATAAATGGCTAACACTAGTTGTCAGATAGGGAAATAAAAGGTGATTCTTGGATATTTCTTTGTGCTAGAACACAAGAAAATACTAATAGACTCAGGGGGCCTTGACAAAAGGACACAGAGCCCACTTGAAAGGACTTGCACTGAATAAGAAAAGGCAAGGCAATTGATCAACGGGGAATTCTTTAGTAAGTTGGAAAATGAACTACAAATTAAGCCAAGAACAAGAAGGAAGAAAGGAATGAAAAGTGCAGGGTAATACATCACAACAGGTTTGCAAAACTACTATATATCCACCAGACGGACAATTTTTTAAATAACAACATTACTCTGAGTAAAGGAATAACAAAACCCTTGGTTCTTCTCTATGGACAAATTTTATCTTGAGCTAATTCTGGCCCTTTGCCCAGGACAACCAAATAGATATGGAATGTCAACATGTTACTAAGCTGTGGTTTGTGCTTACAGCAAAAATGACTCTTACATCTGAGCTGGGAGGTGTAGGAATAAACTGTAAATGCATGATGGGAAGCCACAGCTCTGAGCAACCCTGAGTGCTGCGGCTCTTACAAGTCACCTGTTTTGTGGGGTCCTGGAAATTATGCTTATGGCACACTTAACTAAAGAAGTTATTTCCTACTAGCACATGGGTCTTCTAAACCAAGAGAGCTTCCAGCATCCACACATGTAATCTCATTCCAAGCAAGGCCCATTATAGTCACGTGAGTTTGATTACTTAGCCAAATCGAAAGACCATAAAGAGTAGGTGATGTCTACAAACAAGGAATTTCACTCTGAACAATATATTTAAAAGGAACTCTTACACACTACACCAGGAAACATATACATGCTTACAGGAGCGGATATAGAAACAGAAGCCCAGAATCAACCCAAATACCTTCTGACTGGAGAATGAATAAACCGTGGTAAATAAATTCAACAACAGAGTATTATATAGTAATGACAAGGATTACAGTATGTATAATAAGCCCTGCCAAATTATGGAATGTCATTTTAAATTAATTATAATTTTATTAAGACATAATTTACTTAACTTTAAATACACAGATTTCCAATTTATACATAGCCTGATGAATTTTTACATGAATTTTTACATTTGTATTCATTTGCATGACCACCACTCAGAATAAAATACAGAACATTTCCAACCCTTAGGAAAGCTTTGCTGTTCCCTTTCACCTTGCTCTCCTCTAGGAGGTAATTATTATTTTGGATACAACTGGAGAAATTGGATTATGTTACAGAATGATTTTTAATTTTCTTAGATGTCATCATGCATGGCACAGTGGTTATATAGGAGAGTGTCCTTAATTTAAGGAGGTACATGCTGGAATAATTAGGAGAGAAGTAAAACTATGTCTGAAACTTATTTTCAAATGCATCAGAGAAAAATTACATCAAATAAACAAATAAATAAATACATTGAGAGAGAAAAAGAAACTAAGTCCATGCATTAACAACTGCTGAATCAAGGCTGGAGAGTGAGCACACATTCACTGTACAGTTCTTTCAACTTTTCTGTACACCTGAACTACATCAGATGGAAAGATGGGGATGGGGCCATGAATTTACTGAACTCTCCGAAGCACCATGGTGAGAAAACATTAAAATACTACAAGTCATATGATTTAATATGTCAGATAAACCTTCCTGAAACAGGTTACCTTCAAAAAAAGTCAAATGTCAAAACAGTAAATCATTTACCTTCTAAAAACTGAGACAGGCAAACTGAAGACCGATGGTGAAGGTTTATTGGAAGGATTAATAGACCTATTTCATTAAAAACACACACACACAAGGAAAGAAACAAATGAGTAAACCATGGTTTTATCCAACAAATATGATTTGCTCCTTGACTGAATCACCAAACAAGAGTTGCAATTAGCTATCATTTGAAGAACACTTTCCTACTACCTAGATTTGCTTCTAGAGAGTAAATTAGTGCTTAGGAAGTCCATATAATATATTACTCATATAACATGGGCACTGTACTAGCAGGTCAATCTGTGTCCCCCTCCCACTGGATCCTGCTCAATCAGGGTCAGTGTTAATCAGATATTACCATCTTAACATCTTCCCAAAGGTTTTTCAATAAAATGTTAAAAAAAACACATGACATCCAGAGTACATACTGAAATATGTATTAATGACAAAAATTACTGCAGCAAATTTTTAATTTTATGCTTAGTAATGCTCAAGTTAAAAGTTCATGGGAGGGACACCTGGGTGGTTCAGTTGGTTAAGCAGCTGCCTTCAGCTCAGGTCATGATCCCAGAATCCTGGCATCAAGTCTCACACTGGGCTCCCTGCTCAGTGGGGAGCCGGCTTCTCCTCTGCCTCCCCCTCCCCCGCTTGTGCTCTCTCTCTCTCTCTCTCTCTCTCTCTCCCCGACAAATAAATTAAAAAAAAAAAAAAAGTTCATGGGACTTTCTGAGCCAATACACTTTTTGACTTTTTGATACTGCTTACTCAAACCAAAATGGAAAGTATAAGCCTTGTAATTCAGAAATTTCCATGCATTGCTATAAGATTACATCAGAAACCTTAAATAAGAGTAAAGAAGTTTTACAATTCTTATAGCTCACCACATATCCATTCTTGATACTTCGTCAAATAACAGAAGACAAAATAATGCTCCAACTTCAGTCACAACAGCACAATTTTCACGAAATATCAACGAAACTAAGAAATAAAAAGAAGCATAACTTCGTGAAATATTTTTACCTCTAGAAAAATGGACTTCAAATTTAAAATATCTTAGCTCCAAAGGAAGAGAGGTCATTCTCAGAGAACTGCAACACGAGCGCAGACACACTGACACACGCGGGTCATCAGGAAGGCCTGCTAAAACCCAGCTTCTGCTTCAGCAGCTCTGGGCTGGAGCCTGTGAATCCCGCATGCTGCTGGTTCAGGAAACACACCTGCAGATCCACTCACTAGATACTGTGTACTTTCAGTTTTGTTTTTTTTTAAAGATTTTATTTTATTTATTTGACAAAGAGAGATCACAAGTAGGCAGAGAGGCAGGCAGAGAGAGAGGAGGAAGCAGGCTCCCCGCTGAGCAGAGAGCCCAATTTGGGGCTCCATCCCACAACCCTGGGATGGGCTCCAGCCCATGACCCTGGGATCATGACCTGAGCTGAAGGCAGAGGCTTTAACCCACTGAGCCACCCAGGCACCCCTGTACTTTCAGTTCTTAAAGAAGCAAAGCAATGTAGCTTCTAGGGAGATCTCCAAGTCCTTTACCTCCAGCTAAAGTTTGCTCATTCAAAGATCTACTTATTTGATCACTTCTGCCCATTCCTACAAACATATAGTCATAGAACTTGGGTTTGCCTTCAGAATACAGTGTTTGTGTTGGTGGCATTTTAATTCGTGTGTCTTGCTTATTACAAGATAATGGAAAAGGAAACTGCTCTGCACTAATAAGATCCAAAGTTAGCACCATTATGTCCTACTAGTGAAATGGCCTGGTCAGATACTATAGCATTAATAAGCCTTAGTTTCCACTCTGTACCATTCCCTATGCTACAACTTCTCAGTGCTTGACAACTATGAAATTCTAATTAAATAGGTATGGTAGTGGTACCAAGTACATGGGAATAATAACATAATACAGAGTCAGCAAATCTAGGAAAGTAGCAACAAGAAATTAATTTCAAAAGGAGATATTTTTCCTGCCTTAAGGTTAGTATCAGCATGTGACTGACATGATTAAAAACATCAATGAGCTAAAAAGAAACAGAAATACATGTAAGAATTTAATTTATGATAAAGTACACTTCATATCAGTGGGAACAGGATGAGCTAAGAAATTACTGCAATATAACTGCCTATGATATTAAAAAAAAAAAAAATTAGATCTAGATCCCTACCTTACACTATTTACCAAAACCAGTTCTACATAAAGATCTAAATTTTTTTAAACAACACTATAAACATGTTAAGAGAAAGAACAGAAGCCCATTTAGAATCCCCAATTCAGGGACGCCTGGATGGCTCAGGTGGTTAAGTGTCTGCCTTCGGCTCACATCATGACCCCAGGATCCTGGGATCGAGTCCCACATTGGGCTCCTTGCTCAGCAGGGAGCCGGCTTCTCCCTCTGCCTGCCATTCCCCCTGCTTGTACTCTCGTTCCCTCTCTCCCACATTCTCTCTCTGGCAAATAAATAAATAAAATCTTTTTTTTTTTTTTAATTTTAAAAAATAAAGAGGACTTTATTTAAAAAAAAAAAAAAAAAAGAATCCTGAATTCAGAATTAGAAAGGCCCTCCTTTTAGGGCCTGATGAAAAGCTCAGCTGCCATAACAGAAAACTTTATAAACTTCCATAAAATAGTTAAGGCTAAAGATGTAATAATAAATACATTAAAAAGGATACAAAGGTTGGAAGAAAATCTTAACATAAGATCAGGCATAAGGCTTATATTTATGTTATATAAAAAAATTCTGTAAGTCACTAAAAAGAAATTAAATGCAACAGAAAAATAGGCAATTCATAGAATAAGAATCTGAGTATGATAAATACATGAAAAGATAATCACCTGCACTAAAAATGTTTTAAAAATAGAAAATAAACAATAATAAGATATTATTTTCACCAATAACATTAAAGAACTGTTTTAAAAGAGACATATTCGGTTTTAGCAAGGTTATGAAGAAAATAAGCACTTTTAAATACCACTGGTGGGAATGATGTGGAGGAGAACCAAACCTTATCCTGTAAAATCTCTTTGACCCCGCAATTCTGATTACAGCGTACGCACAAATGATCATAAAACATGATTATTATCATAGTTAAAAATCTGAGAGAAGGGGCGCTTGGGTGGCTCAGTGGGTTAAGCCTCTGCCTTCGGCTCAGGTCATAATCTCAGGGTCCTGGGATCGAGCCCCACATCAGGCTTTCTGCTCATCAGGGCACCTGCTTCCCCCTCTCTCTCTGCCTGCCTCTCTGTCTACTTGTGATCTCTCTCTCTGTCAAATAAATAAATAAAATATTTTAAGAAAAAATCTGAAAGAAATATAAGTATGGCAAACAGAAATTCTGAAACACTATGCAGTGACTTTTTGATTTGTTTTTTAATAAGGCAGACTCACATGTAATAACATGGGAAGATATTCAAAATACATTTTCAGTTGAAAAAAAGCAACACAATACTTAGGTATATAGCATAAAAAATATATAACATGGCTATAAAGAAAAGATCATTCCAAATGACATATGCCAAACAATACCCACCACATTCTTCTTTGGGGAAACTGAGAAAGGAAAGAAAAGTTTAACAACTTCTAGCATTTTACTTTTATCATTCCATTCTGTTCAAATCTTTACAGTAAGGATATAGAAGTTCTGCAATTATTTAAAACAAAAACAAACTGACAAAAGTAAGGAAGTTTAGGTTTTTTTGCCTCCACCATTATCTGGTTATGACCTTGGCCGAGTCGATAAATCTCTCTAGATCTCAATTTCCTCACTGCAAGATGGTGTAATAAATGATTAAGTTCTCACCATGCAATGCTGTCAGGGGTAGGATTCTGTCATTACATAAAATTTATAATTAAAAGCAGTGTGTCTGATAGATTATTTAATTGTTATTCCCCTTCAACCTATCCGCCATGCTGTGGATAGAGTAATCTTTCTAAAACACATACCTCTCAGTTTAATAATCTTAAATGGCTTCTCAGTGCTGTTTCCCGTGACCTACCAGGCCCTATATGAACTGCCCTCCATGCCTCATCTCATCGTCTTCCTCTTACCCCAGAAGCCCCCAAAATCCAGTCATCCCTGACCAACCACCATTTCAAACATATGTTCTCTCTCACACTTAACTGTGGCTCCCTCTATCTGGAAATCAACCCTCTCTAACTGAACTATTCATTTCTGAAATTCCAGCTTGGGTCCACATTTCCTGAAAGCATTCTCTGATGTTTTCCCACCACCCAATCTGCACAGGAACATTTCCCTCTGGCACCAGGAAATCCACTATTATAGGTATTTTTATGCCTCATTGTGTATTTGTCAAAGTCCCCAACTATACTGTAAGCTTCAAGGAGGTCATTTACCAAGCTCATCAATATATCCCAGGGCCTAGTGCTATACCTAGCACATAGCATGTACTCAATAAATATTTGCTGAGGAATGAATTTCCTGGTAGAGAACTTGATTAAAAAACTTATTTTGCCATGGCGCCTGGGTGGCTCAGTCACTTAAACATCCAACTCTTGATTTCAGCTCAGACATGATCTCAGGGTTGTGGGATGGAGCCCTGAGTGGGGCTCTGTGCTCAGTAGGGAAATTGCTTGAAATGCTCTCTCTCCCCGTCTTCCTCTGCCCCTCCCCCACCCTGCTCACACATGTGTGCTCTCTCTCTAAAATAAATAAACAAATCTTTAAAAAAAACTTTGTCCTAAAACTAAATCCATAATAAGAGGTGCTATAATTCATTTTCAGATTCACTGAAATCTTTCTCACAAACATCAATGAAATAGAAAAATTGTTAATACTGAAAGGGTACAGATGAGGCTGACTTAGAAAGTGCCTTTGAATCTAGTAAGTGCTCATGAATGCTTGAATAATTTGAATCAAAATTATAAATAATTTAAATCATAATTATAAAAATAAGAATTATAAAAATTTAAAAAGAAAACAAAGAAAAGGTAAACTAGGGATGAAATTCTACTGAGTGAGATTATCAGCAAGATAATTAATAGGATTAAAGAAAACTCAAGATCCACAACCACTACTCTTCCAGATCTGTTAAAAATTGTAAAATTTCATGTACTACTCAAAGCAGGAGCCTAGACACAGAGTCTGTTTAGAACTTCACCTGGTTCAGACCTTTACCAATGCTTATATTCGATGCTTATATTAAATAAACTGTGTCCTCTTCACTTGGCAAGCAGACGGCATTAGAAGAAACAAAAATGCTAAAATAAAATGACTGTACTCCAATGTATATCCTAATAATATTTGGAACATAACTTTCACTTATGATAATTAACAAGGTTAAGCATATTGAGACATTTGATCGAGATGCGTCTTGCAGAATTATTTAAAGGCAGTGGCCTAAACTTCTAAGAAAAAAATAGCACAAAATGTTACCAAGCTTTCTACCGGGAACAGTCAGAAGGAAGAAAAAGAGAACAAAACTACATGGAATTTTTCTACCTAAATACAACAAAACTTAAATGGGTTAAGAAAAAAAGAATCACTCTTTGAAATAAACTAGCGCTCAGAGTCCTTCAGGATGACCTAGCTCCCCGCCCACACACACTGGGTATACACTCCCACTGTCAGTTTAATAACACAACCAGATACCACGCCACAGGCCAGGATGTAAAGGCACAAGCAGACTAAGACTGTGGCCATGGATAAGGGACAGAAGGCAGTAATGACAGCAGCGGCAGCTTGCGCTCTTTATAGATAACAGGTAACTGAGCAGCAAATGAAAGCCACATCAATGTGCGAAGAACCACCAGAGGCTTCAGCCTTTCTCAGCTCTGAGGCCTCCTCAGTAACAGGATTACAAGGAAATTTCCACAAAAGAAACATTTTCCATTGCAACGGATATTCTTAGCAGCATATCCACTAAAAAAATGTGTTACTCTTTTAGTAAAACAGAAAGTAAATGTGACCTACAGTTAAAGCATAACACTTAAAGCTTAAGACTGATCTCATTATTAGCAGAATTTATTTTATTCACCTCTGAATAACAGGGTCAAAAGAGAAGACTGCTGGGAGAGGGCCATGCGCATGACTGGGTCAGCACAAAGAACCTTCCTCAAGAGCGTGAGGCACGGCTGAATTAAACATTCTATGACCTGGCCAGGAGGGAAAACACAGTTATGCTACTATCACCAAATCTAAAGCGAGATAAAATATATTATAATATTAACTTATTCTAAATTTTATGCTTTTTCATCAAGACTGTATAAAAAACAAAATGCAAATAAATATTAAGAATTATTCTCCACTGAAATAAGCTTTGTTTATACTTCTGCTTACACATCCTGAAAAATTTAACATTAGTTTTCCTTTAGAGAGACCTCACTCTTAGAAATAAAAAAATAAATAAGGTCCTTAGTGTTAATCGGGACTTAATCTCCAAGTACTTACCCAAATTCAGCTGGATTTAATTTCAGATCTGATTAATAAAAATACCAACCCGTAAAAATAATGTCTAGATACACTGTTAGTCTTACCTCACCATCCTGACCTACACATTCATTTAAATACTCAATTATCTTGTCAACTAAGTGTAACTTTTTCACCACAGCATGCATTTTAATATCTGTAGACAAAAAAAAAAAAAAAAAAAAAAAGAAGTCACTAAGAGTTAAAGAATATTTTTTGTAGTTTTAAAATACAGAGCAGGTATCCACAACTCAAACTGTTAAAAACAGTTATACCCCATGTTGAAATTAGAGGAGGAAACTTGGAAAATTTAAATTTTTACTTTATACACGGCTGAACTATTTGAAAACTTTTAAGTAACAAGCATATCTTACTCATTTCTACAATGTAAAATTCAAAAGCTATTAAAAAAGAACAGTTAAATCAAATAGTTCAGACCCTGAAAACTACTAGAATTTTAAGTATACAAATGAATTCTTTTATTGGTACATGACAAGTTAATTTCTTTATATTATTTCATTGACAATCCTTCTCTTTTCCAAATCCATCACCTCAAGATGTTTAGAATTATCTAAAAGCAATGTTAATAACTTGCAACATGGTCATTTTCTATTAATAAAAACTCAGATTTCAGGGTTGTCTGGCTGGTTATTAGAGCATGTGACTCTTGATCTCAGGGTCATGAGTTTGAGCCCCACACTGGGCACTGAGCTTACTAAATAAGTAAATAAAATAAATAAAATTTAGATTTCTAACCTCAAAACCCTCAATGGCAAATATAAAGGGTAAGGAACTATAACATACTCCATGTATTTCTGAAAAATATGACCTTTTTAAGTAAGCATATATACATGACTGTGTGTTTATGTGTATGTGTGAGAGAGAGAGAGAGAGAGAGAGAGAGGGGGCGCGCGCGTGTGTGTGTGTATATTCACTGCTATGGACTGTTTATGTTCCCCCAAAATTCATTTGCTGAAACCTAATCTCCAGTGAGATGATACGAGGAGGTGGGGCCTTTCGGAGGTGATTAGGTCAGGACAGTGGAGCCCTGAAGCATGGGATTACTGTCCTTGTAAAAGAAGCCTCTTCTCCCTATGAGGACACAGGGAAAAGTTGGCTGTCTATGAACCAAGCAGCTGGCTCTCCCCAGACACTGGATCTGCGGTCACCTTGATCTTGGACTCCCAACCCCCAGAACTGTGAGAAATAAATTTCCATTTTTCATAAGGTACCCAGTCTGTGGTATTCTATTAGTGTAGCCCGAAT
The DNA here is from genome assembly GCF_002288905.1 of Enhydra lutris kenyoni. Classification (NCBI taxonomy): domain Eukaryota; kingdom Metazoa; phylum Chordata; class Mammalia; order Carnivora; family Mustelidae; genus Enhydra; species Enhydra lutris. The sequence continues at coordinate 7,873,031 of NW_019154120.1, read as the reverse complement.
ATAGTAAGACATACATGCACACACACATACTGGAGATATTACTAGCAACAAAATGTCTAGTTGCTTATAGATTAGTTGTAAGTATTCAAATTCTCACAGACAAATTTTCTTAATTTATTCTCCTATAACTCTCACTGAGAATATACATATATACAATGAGAATTGTGTAAGACTGATAATTCACAGACCCGTACCCCTGAGACAAATAATACATTATATGTTAATAAAAAAAATACACATACTGATACTGAATTTGTAGCTATGACTAGAAATACCTTTGGCTGCCACTAAAAAAAAGTTTCCACTACCTGCCAATACAGTGTACACCAAAATTATAAGCTTTATTTTTGTAATTAACAATACTGGAAGAATCCTCATTACAAGAGTTTTAAGATTTTCTTAGCCATGACTTTCTACATTTTCTAGAGCCTTATTTTCTACAGTCTGTACCATTATTAAAGCCACAAATACGTTAGATATGTTTTTTCAAATCACTCTTCTCACCCCAGTTTCCACAAATGTCAGGGCAGGAACATTAAGTACATTCCATGTTCCAGGTTAGAATCTTCTTATGTAAGTACAAAATTATCATTTCTCTCAAATATTAAAAATAAATTACATACATCACATATGGGGAAAAATAGAAAACCCAAAGAATGGAAGCCTGTAGAATAACAACATTGCAAATAAAGTTACCAATATATTTTACTAGTTGTTTTTTTTTTTAAATAAACCTTTAAAGAAAATACAAAGTTACAGTGCACTGTTTTTATTTTATCTACCCACAAAGTACTGTCTGATTGATTTCTTTACCCAAGCTGGAACGAACTGATAATATCGTGTGTACTACGTAAATTGAGAAGGGAACCCCAGTTCACTATTAGAATTATATCACTACTTTAGAAGGAAGATAATTCTATCAAATGACATTCTACAGGTTAAATTATGGTAATCTCGACTGGGGTCAGCATACATTTTCTGAAAAGAACTAGATAGAAAATATGGTAGATTTTGCTGGTCACAAATCATCTTTGTTACATATTCTCTATGTTTCTTTTTTTTAATAATTCTTTAAAAATGTTAAAACCAGGGCACCTGGGTGGTTCAGTCAGTTAAGTGTCTGCCTTTGGCTCGGGTCATGATCCAGGGGTCCTGGGATCCAGCCCATGCCAAAATCCCTGCTCAGCAGGGAGCCTCCCTCTCCCTCTCCATCTGCCCTTCCCCCTACTTATGCTCTCACAGTCTCTCAAATAAATAAAATCTTTTTTAAAAATTTAAATAAATAAAAATGTTAAAAACCATTCTTAAGGACTATTAAAAAAAAAAAAAAAAAACAGGCTATAGCCTGTATCTGGCCCCCAAAACTGCAGTTTGCAACTCCTGATACTACTGCACACAGCTATCTAAAATCCAATTACCAGCAGTACAGCAATCATTTTTCTTAAAAGACATTACCTTGCATAATCACAGCTAACTGTTCTGCAGCTGACTTTCTCAAAACAAGATCGATATCATCTGAGGTAAAGATTTCATATACCTTTTCAACAGTCTCCAACTGAAAACCAGAAAGAAAAAAAAAAAAGAAATTGCTTTCATCTACTTCCAAATGTTCAATAAAATTTTATAATTCATACCATAAGAACAAAAGCTCCAAAGTCCACTTACATACATATATTTACATGTATATTTGCAGCAATGATGTGCTAGGTCAGGGAAAACTTAGATCTAAAACAAAGAGCCATCATGTCAAATATGCCTTTCTTTTTAAGGTATATTTTTGCCAGGAAGTCATTCATAACCCATCAGCACCTTAAGAACGTCACAGAAAACATCCAAGCTACATAACATCTCTACAGGTAGTTACCTAAGAATAGCAACCCCAGACATGTGACTCCGGATTTCTCCACGGCTCCCAGAAGCCACCAGCTAGAATCCCCGGGCCCTCTGCCGTTCTTCCCTCTTCAGAGGCCAGGCAGCACATGCTAGGACTTGCTGCCTGGCACTCCCACAGAGCCACTCCCAATACCAGTCCCTGTCACTTCATACCAGGACAGGTCTGAGGTGGCAAACCCAACAGTGAAGGGAAACAGGAAAAGGACAAAGACAACACTCCTTTCCCGCACCTGTCTTTTGGCCCTAACATGGACTCACAAAGACAGTGCCGGAACCCCTACTCCCCACCTTCCTCCACATCACACCCAAGCCACAGGAGCAACTACCAGCGGGCAGTACTCAGGAAGTCCCCAGCAGGACCCGACATATAGTCAGGGGAAGGTTCTCCCATCCTCCTGCTGGGGCTGTCATGTGGCCCTGAACACTTAGGTTAGAAAAACATTTAGATAATCCATCGTATTACCTGGGGCTATACAATACCACTGCAGGCTTTGGGGGTTGGTCTAAACTTCAATTAAAACTGATAGACTATACCCTGGAAGTCACGAGAGAAGCTATAAAGCGTAGAAATGAATCAATGAAGGTAACGGATAGCTTTCTTTATCGGATCCTCCGTTGGTCCAGGATGATTTGGGTACAGTCCTGACTAAAGATAGGGAAATGGATGATATGCCTCTGGAGGTATATAAGGAGCCAAAGACTTAGAAAAGAGATTACTGACAAAATCCCAGAACCACTGTAACATTTAAGAGAAAGCGCCTTTCCACCTGTATTATTTTTTGCCTCTCATAATGAAGAAGCTGATAACTTTAATCATAGGAACTTTTTCCTTCTTCCCTATAGGCTATTTCCAACATAAGAACAAGAAGAATTTCCAAGAGTTTTTATGTCAGTATATTTGTTTTAAAAGTCACCACAGAATTTCTTTCCACTAAGTTAACCTTATCTTATATTTAAGATGCTATTCAAATTAATCTGCATTTCCAGTGTATATATTAAATGAAAGGGACATAATGCCTGGCATGCAGTAGGCACCCAAGAAATATTTATTCAATAAATAAATCTATCCAGAAGCCAGACAAAGCCAGAACACAATTTCAAACGAGCCATGAATAACCACTTCTCTTCCTCTCAGATGCGTACACAAACTGAAGAATGTAACATAAAACATGTGATACACAAATGCATCAAGTAAGCAGGAAATAATAAACCTGACAGTTATAGTCACCTTAATAACCAGTTCTCTTCTGTCATCCAATTTGAGTTCAATAGGCTTTTTCACGATAAATAAATGAGTAACTCTGGAGAGAACTCTGGCATCTAATGAAGGCCGCTTTGTGTCAGCCCCTTCTTCCCTCGCGAGATGACACGCTAAAAGCTTTAATGCTAGTGAGCGGACCCTAAAGAAACAAAGTGTTTCAGTCAACATTTTGCAATACACAATGTCTATATTTTAAAAGTCTATAATCACGAAGCATTATTGTATATCAACACAATAATTTACCATGTTTATATTGACATTATTAACAAAGGTACTTTGTTTTTCTACTAAAATAGTGTATAACTACAATTACTTTTCAGAAATAAAGAATAATCAAGTTACAAATGAAGAGACAGACTCACTGAGACGATCAACTTCATAGTCCATGGTCAATATCACAGTCAACGGCAATAAACTAATAAAACCTGCAAATTACATCCATAATTCCTGACTCGAAGCCTAGCAATCTAGCTAAAAATAAAAAATTACCAGACTCATGAACAGAGTACAAACATTAGGTCAAACCTCCAGGAGAATAATCATATTAATAACTAAAATGTAATGTCACAACAATGTGTGAAAATGTTCTTCTATTAGGGGTCATACAGATTCTTCTCAAATAAAAAAATGCAAATTCTTGTGACTCCCATCAAAATCCCATTTTATCTGGAATGGATTAGGATTAAAGTCGGTTGAATAGGAGATGAGAAATTTCAAGAAAAGATTAAATGTTGGGGCTCCTGGGTGGCTCAGTGGGTTAAAGCCTCTGCCTTCGGCTCAGGTCATGATCCCAGGGTCCTGGGATCGAGCACCACATCAGGCTCCCTGCTCCACGGGAAGCCTGCTTCCCCCTCTCCCTCTCCCACTCCCCCTTCTTGTGTTCCCTCTCTCACTGTGTCTCTCTCTGTCAAATAAATAAATAAAACCTTAAAAAAACAAAAAGATTAAATGTTGCATGCCATTAAACGATGAAATGGAAAAATGAAAACCATTAAGTGGACAAAGGGCATGGAGTTGGGAGACGGTGAGACAACCGGATATCTACTGCTACTCTGACAGGTTCTTGAATGACATAAAAACTGGGAAAATTCTAAGTGATAACCCAAGTTCCAGGTTTTAAGTATCATTTCTAAGACGACAGTTAAAACCTGCTATCTCCCACCTCCTACTCAACTCTCTAGGAAACTTTACTCTCTAGAGTCCTCCCTACCGCAGCCAAGGCTGGGTCACCTTGCTGTGTGTGGTCCTGTCACCCTGAAGTCTGGGTGGCATAATGCCAATCTTGCTTTATTACAACCAATAATAAAGTATAACCAGTAACATTTCTCCTCCAATTACAAGCCCAATTCCATACAGCCAGGGCTGTGTCCACACAAGTGCTGTTAATTTCCCACAGCCTCCCATGGCTCGTAAGGCACACAGGTGACATCCAATAAACACTTCCCAAATCTAAGAGAAATTTACAGTGGTTTTATTAACAGATGTCCTCTTCAGAGTACTGATATTTACTCCAAGATGTGGTGTGAAAAGTCAGACAAACGTTCTCCCTCTACCACTTGCTGTGAGAATAGCTACACACCTACAGAAAGCTTTACTTTGCTCCTTTTATTTCAAGCCAGGGCCATCTACATTCAACTCTGGGGCTGTGAGCCCCCAGCACAAAGGCCAGAGTGGAGTAGATAAAGCGTGTACTCATGCGTCTCGTCTAGGAGAGAAATTCAGCACGTTTTAGGTTTAGTGTGGGGCAACAGAGTCCACTCATTCTCACCATTTATTTCTTTCAACATGTTATGTTTGAGCACATTTACGTCCAAGGTATCTACGAAGTTCTAATGACATCAAGATCGGCAATGGACAGGGTCCTTGCCTACACAGAGTTTACGGTCTGGTGGGATAGGGCACAATGACTCAGACGAGAACGAGTATGTGACTCAAACTGTTGCGAGTTCGTTGTGAGAAAATGACCTTACTGGAAGGGTGCTCTGGGCCTCGCCCTGGGCTCCTGGGAGGGGATCTCTAAGTCTTGAAAGGGCCTACCTGATGGGTATGTCTTTGTTCACCTGGAGACTATGGCCCCCAAAGGTGAACAGAAACTATGCTTCTATTGTGTTGCATCACCAATATGCGGGTGAAGAATACTAGCCTGGCTCGTTACTACAGACACTGCCCGTCGTGTGGAGGCCACTCCCGAGCGGCAGACACCGTAACTCCACCTGCCCCTGCGGCCTGCAGCGCTGCGCCTGCTGGGAAACCTCACTCTCCGCGCTGCTATCGTAGTCTCTTCTCTTGACCTTCCTCCCTCCATTCACTCAGTGTTTTAGATGATGTCCATCTACTTCCTTATTGTTCAGCCTGATCATGTGTTTATAAATAAGCCGCTGTATTATCCTGAGGTAAGGTCTGATTAAAGCAAAGTTATCCACTGTCGAAAGGACGCCTGCTCCTCCCAGCCTCTGCAACCGCCTCTTGCCCATCATCACTGCTCATCCATTGTGACTAAGCTTGCTCTCTTCTCGGTGAGGGAAAAAATGACCACTGTTCCCTAAAGAGAGCAACAGAGAAGATCCACGTCGCCCTGACAGAGAGGGAGAGAGGCAATACATTTTTCTTCTTTTCTTTTAGTTTAAATGACACTTACACTAATGGTGGCGAAAAGAACACTTTTCTAGTTTCCCAAGTAGGAGGACAAACTAAGCAAGAGAAAATGCTGCTCACTCCGGTATATGGTCAACCGGGCCATTACAGTTTTACGAACACTTACTAACTTTCAGAACAAATGTTCAGAAGAGAAGACTACCGATTTCTAAAGAGAAAAGACACGATCTACCCATCCCCGTGGCTTTGTAACCCGCCCGCAGCGCCAGCGAGCAGCACTCCGAGTGCCAGCACCAGGAGAAGGCACGCTGACCTAGCCCCGAGGCTGGCCACCAAGGAAGGTATCAGGAAGGCACCCAAACTTCCATCCCCGTGTCTGTTCCGTTTCACACACGGGTTTCCTCTCTCTGCCTTACAATGGAGAGTCACTTTCCTTTACCTCCTTCAGTTCTACTGTACTTGGAAATGATGGAATTACTCCACTTTCTGAGAATGCGCCCACAAATCCTGCACACGCAGCAGATCCCACTCTACTTACGACGGCTTTCTGACGAGCAGGAGCCGCAGCAGGGACTTCAGTCGGGTGGTACAGGGGAGAGCTCCTTCACCCGCCTCAGGACTCCCTTTGCTCAGGAGGAGAATGGAGTTACCCAAAGGATCTTCTGTGTCAGCATAGCCCTAACAGATTCCAGAAAAAGAGAAATTACTCGTTGTTTTATACATATTGCTGAACTTTTTAACTTCAAAGTAAGAATTCTTTTAGCCTGTCGAGCAACTCCTAAATTTCTTTCAATTTGGGTGAATAGTCACTTGTCAAAATAACCTATGTCAGGTAAGAAGCCTATATAAAGTTTTATTAAAAAAATAACACTGGGGGGGGCGCCTGGGTAGCTCAGTCCTTAAGCGGCTGCCTTTGGCTCAGGTCATGATCCAGGGTCCTGGGATCGAGCCCCGAGTCGGGCTCCCAGCTCTGCGAAAAGCCTGCATCTCCCTCTCCCACTCCCCCTGCTTGTGTTCCCACTCTCGCTGTCTCTCTGTCAAATAAATAAAATCTTTAACAAATAATAATAATAATATTGAACAACTTCAGGAAAATATGCCAACTCTCTTGATGCTTGCTGATTTTTCTATTTTCCGAGATTCTAGCAGTGGCACCTCCCCTAGATGAGGTGCTTCCCAGATCTTTAGACCTGTGCCCACGGGAAAGAGGTGGAGGCAGGGGACTGGCCTGAACGCCCTCACTCCTCTTCAGCGCCCAGAATCACTGCTGGTGAAGCCTGCTTCCCAGAACCTGTGAATCAAAGTAGCACTCCGATCGCCTACATACATGGATGCAATTCACAGGCAAGTTTAGTTACGTAACATCTGCTTTAAAAGCACCATTAGCTTTGCCTAAAAGCCTTTACAGAAGGCTGAGTTTATTTTTCACAGTCAGTGCCAAATCCTTGCACCCCACTCCTTAACCTCCCACCCAGATCCATAAAGTGCACACAGACAAAGTAGCTCTGCTGACTGAACCTTCTGCCAGCAGCAAGATAGCCACCCACTCCCCGCCCCGCTCCACAGAGCCTGCACAGCGTCTCATTTCTCTCGCATGACAGCTCTGCCGTCTGCACGTGTTTCAACCCGTCACACTCGCCCAAGAAAAATGGGATGGGAAACGGGGCCTGGCCCAGAGTACCTGCAGCACTGGAATGACAGGGCAGAGAGATTCAATGAACTTGTTCCAGGTCACCGCTGTCATCATCAGTCGTCCCTGCAGCAGATAAAGCAGGATGGCCCTGGCGGCAGCGTTCACCTGTTCAACAACACGGATGGTGGAATCCGACAGTGAGGCCCTGCTCAAGCCCCCTGCGTGCCTGTAACACTGCGTCAGCGCGGGACACGCGCGGGACACGCACCAGACCACTGTCTCTTCCCTCAAGTGCTCGTGTTCTGTAGCTTCGTCTCACCTTCTCTTCTCAGCTAGTCTCCCTCCCTAAGGATTTCCTTTGTTTTTAACCTTAAAGGCATATTTTTGCATTAAATAAAAATTCCCGTGAAATAACCTGCTGGCTATAATACTGTACAGCTCGTATCTCACATGGAAAACGTAAGAGAGCATCCAAATTCTTTAAGAACAAGTACGTGCTCATATCTTGACTCTCGCATTTTCCTTCACATTTCTCCTTATGTAAATAAAATCTCAACCGAATCCATGAATCAAAAGCAAGTCTCTTTTCAACTTCCCATCATACTATCTAATTATATTAGAATAGCATCTTGATTTAACTGAGTATCTAATAAATACACTGGTCTTTTGCATTTACTCTTAAGCCATACCTCATTTTTGGGCTCTTGAATGCCAAATGCAGAGATTTCATACAAAACTTTCGGGTGAAGTAGAAAATGAATTCCATTACAAAGTGAAGACACAGGTTTAGTGACATTATGGACACCTAAACATTCCTGTAAAATAGTTTTTAAAAATCAGTGACGCTAATTGTTCCAAAGAATTCCTCTTTCTTCTGTTCACAATTTAATTCTAATTTAACTTTTCACTTCACTAAAACTTTTAACTGATAGAGGATGAAAAAAATTTCTCTCGCCTTTTGAGTCTACATGAGATATGTGTTATGTTACTTTCTGCCAACAAGCAGAGTTTTGATAAATTAAATAACCAAACTTCTGAAACAATCATAATCTCTTGAGGTTGTTCATAATGATAAACATTTAAAAAAACACAATAAACTTATCTTAGGGTTTTTGCGTTTTGCTTACTGAAGTTTGAGAAAGAAAAACTAAATTCAAATAAAAATCGACCTGAAGTTTTACAGGAAGGGAAGGACAACATATCTGTAGGACACTGATCATCAATGCAGCCATGCACCTGAATACAAGTACTACCTCCGTGCCATCTCTCCAACTCATCACAAAGTCTTTTCTCAATTTGAGCTAGAGAACAGTATTCTCTTAAAGACCGCTTAAGAAGGGGATAAAAGCTACCTGAAATATTAACAGAACTTAAAACACAATACAAAATCAACAATGACTCTCAGAAATGGATTTTTTTTCACTCTGCAAAATACTACTTCCTAACCACAAATAGTAAATCAGAGGTCAAAAAGTTACACACACACACACACACACACACACACACACACACACACACATTACTACATATTTTTTCTCTTTAGATTTTAATCATGCTAGACAGTAAGTGTATAGTCTAACCTTTTGAAAGAGCATAGCCTTGGCCTATGGTTTAATAAGAGCTCTGGCACTTGGGGTGTAGTCTGCTGAGCATCCATCCACACCTGACTGCCACTCAGGTCATGATCTCGGGGTCATGAGACTGAGGCCAGCATCCGGCTCCCCGCTCAGTGGAGAGTCTGCTTGGGATTCTCTCTCCTTTCCCTCTGCCTCTCCTCCACACTTGGGCAGGCTCTCTCCCTCTCCCTCCCTCTCTCAAATACATAAATAAATAAATAATATCTTTAAAAAAAAAAGTTGCTCCTCAAAATCCTTCAACTCAGGGCACTTGAGTAGCTCAGTCAGTTAAGCGACCAATTCTTAATTTCTGCAGAGGTCATGCTCTCGGGGTCATGAGACTGAGCCCTGCAGTGGACTCTGTGCTCATGTGGAGTCTGCTTGAGATTCTCCCTCTCTCCTGTGTGTCCCTTCCACGGCTTGTGTGCACACTTTCTCTCTCCTCTCAAACAAATAAATAAAATCTTAAAAAACAACAACAACAACAACTTGAACTCTCTGACCTTCAGTTTACTAATCCATACAATGGGAATAATACCTAACCCTGAAAACACTTTTCTTTTCTCATCACTAAATTTATCAGCTTACCTACATTGGTCTTTTCATCTAATAATGATTAGATGACATAACACATTTAGAAAAGTACTTGGTGCATAGTATAAATATTAGTCGTTATCACTATTATTACCACCATCATCACCATCATTATAACTGGCATTATTGTTGTTGTTGTCACTATTATTATATTCCACCCTCTACTTAGAATCTCCACTTAGATGTAAAAAGGCATCTCAAACTTAACAGGTTCAAGAGTTCTATCCAATCCACAATCTGATACTTAGGACATCACCATCAATCCAACTGCTAAATCCCAAACCCCAGAACTCTTCTTTGACCACTTTCTATATCTTACTCCCGTTATCAGCAGACCAACCAGCTCTATGTCCTTAATACATCCTGAATTCCTTTTTTCCCTTCATCTCCACCACATGATCCATCTCAGCGGGGCTACTACAGTGGAACTGGTCTTTTGGCTTCCACTCTTGACCCCTGGCAACTGATTCCTCACACGAAAGGAAGAATGATCTTTTTAAAAAGGTAAATAGATCAAATCATTTCCCTGCCTAAAATCATTCATAGCTTCTCACTGTACTTAGAATAAAATCCAAAGCTTCATAATGGTTGGCAAGCCATTCCAAGGAATTCTTTAAAGTCCACTTCAAGGATCTGAATATCAAAACCAATTCCACTATTCTAAATTTCTGAGGGCAAGGACTATCCCACACATGCAGATCTCAGCTTCTTGACCTCCTCATCTCAATAACCATTATCTGTCCTATAACTCAGGAACACTTCAACTTAGCTTCCACTTAGATCTCCTCTAAAATCATAAATACAGGTTTCTACCTGCTTAACACCTCACAATATACTTCTCTGACCTCCAGTCCGAACTACTTCCTCCCCTCTAGCTTTTACCTCCTTTGATTCTGCGGGCTCTCACTTCAACCACTCAGCTCACTTTCACCAAAGGCCTTCCCTCCCATCATTAAGGAAAAACCACAACCCTTGATGGATCCAAATGCTCACATTCTCCAAAACCACAAACTGCTAGCCAATCATGCAAAGTAGATTAGTTTCACTATTAAGATTATAAAAACAATCAACCGAACCCTCAATACGACCCCCAAATCCTGCTATTTGATCTTATCAAACTTCTACTCACACCAGTTATTTCAAATACACTGAACATGGCACTTACTTTCAGTCTCAAAAAAAATAAAAAATCAATAGAAGGAAGTACCTTCCACTTGCTGCTATACCTAAGCCCACTTATGCTCAATCAGCCATCAATATTCTAGATCCCAATGCCTTCAACTTTCAAAGGCACTAGCTTCTCTTAATTAGGCACTTGCCACCCTCTTTCCCTCTCAGCTGGTTCTTTTGATGAGCATTTAGACATATTTAAATGAAAATATATCTCCCTAATAAACTCCTCCCAGCCTACAGCACCTATCAATTCTGTCAAATCCCTGTAAACAAGGCAGAAGTAGATATAAAACCACTGTCTACAGAATATGAGATTCCCAAAGTACAAACCACCTGCCAAAGAAAACCTTACAATTAAAAATCATATCACCTGCTGAAATGAACAACATATGAGATTCAATAGCCATAATAAATGAAAGCATTCTTGGGGCGCCTGGGTGGCTCAGTGGGTTAAGCCTCTGCCTCAGCTCAGGTCATGATCTCAGGGTCCTGGGATCGAGCCCCAGATGGGGCTCTCTGATCAGCAGGGAGCCTGCTCCCTCCTCTCTCTCTGCCTGCCTCTCTGCCTACTTGTGATTTGTCTGTCAAGTAAATGGATAAAATCTTTAAAAAAAAAAATTAAAAAAAAAAAAGATGAAAGCATTCTAAATAATAATCTAAATAAATTATAAAATCAGTATGTTCACAATTTCCAAAGAAGCAAAAGAAGAAAATGAAAGATTATTATAGAAAAAAAGAAGTTAAAAAAGAAGCAAAGAAGAAGCATCGTCATAAAAATGGAATAAGTGAAATTTAAACTTAATGAGTAAATTAAAAGCAAACATGATGAGACTGGGGTGGCTGTTATTAAAACAGAAAATAACAACTGTTGGGGAGCATGTAGAGAAACTGGAAATCTCATGTACTACTGGTGGGGACATGAAATGATGCAGCCACTATGGAAAACAGCATGGCAGTTCCTCAAAACATTAATAATAGAACTACCATGCAATCCAGTAATCCTACTTCTGGATATATATACACCCAAAATAAATAAAAGCAGCGATTCAGATGGTATTTTTATGCCCATGCTTAACCAACTGAGCCACGAAAGCACCCAGAAATGACTTTTGAATACATGGTAGAAATCAAGATTTTCTTACAATGCTTCCATCATTAAATAACAAAACACAAATGTAATTCTTGACAAATTTTCTTCAAAAGCACTTCAATTGCTAGACTTGGTATTTAGAGAATTAATAGCGAAAATGTCTTAAAGTTGACTAATAACTGTCATTTATTTTTATGGTAATGATTCTTGTATCTCACACAAAATGTCAATTAATTTTAGAGTTTGAATAAAAGAATCCAGAGGCATTGGCTGGCTCAGTCAGTAGAGCATGCAACTCTTGATCTCAGGGTCATGAGTTCAAGCCCTATGCTGGGCATGGAGCCTATTTTAAAAATAAAGTAAAATACTATATAAAAAATAAATACATAAAATAAAATAAGAGAATCCACTATTCGCTCTCTCCAACAACAAAAAACAAAAACCAAAAAAACCCACCTTAATAATTTCCAGACAGCAATTGTAAGTTTCCACTTTTACTTGCAGTAATGGGTGAGATAACATGCGTAGAAACACCTTCTGACTTTCTCCTTGAAGTAATGGACTGGCCTGTGCAGATTTCCAACTGTTAAAAAGGTAAAACATCCAAGATATCTAAGGTAAGTGAGTTACTCAAGAGATTGAAAAGCACAGTGGAAGGGGTTTCTTTCTACTCCAATTTCTCCAACTGGAATCTATTTAACTAACCCAGTATTAATATTTACCCAAGACCTTACCTGTCTCAATGGAAAAAATATTCTCTTGAAAAGTACAAAAGAAGTCTTTAAAAACCCGTATTTGGGATGTAAACTGATATACAGCCATTATGGAAAACAGTATGGCGTTTCCTCAAAATTAAAAATAGAACTACCAAATGATCCAGCAATCCCACTACTGGTTATAAATCCAAAGGAGATGAAATCAGTATCTTGAAGAAAATATCTGTACTCCCATGGACATCCCAGTATTAGTCACACTGTTCAATACAGCTGACCTTTTTTTTTTTAATTTTTCAGCGTAACAGTATTCATTGTTTTTGCGCCACACCCAGTGCTCCATGCAATACATGCCCTCCCTAATACCCACCACCTTGTTCCCCCAACCGCCCACCCCCCGCCCCTTCAAGTCCCTCAGGTTGTTTTTCAGAGTCCATAGTCTCTCATGGTTCACCTCCCCTTCCAATTTCCCTCAACTCCCTTCTCCAGCTGACCTTTAAATAACACAGGGGTTAGGGGCACTGACCTCCCTGCAGTTAAAAATCCGTGTATAACTTTTGAATCCCCAAACACTTAACTAGTAATAGCCTACTGTTGACCAGAAGCCCTCCCAGTAACATAAACAGATGATTAACACATATTTTGTATGTTATATGTGTTACATATACACTGTATTCTTACAATAGAGCTAGAGAAAAAGCAATCTAAAGAATGGTAAGAGAAATACATTTACAGCACTATACATATATTTATTGAAATAAACCCTCACATAAGTGGACCCTCACAGTTCAAATCTGTGTTTTTCAAGAGTAACTATATGTGGAAACAACGAAGTGTCCCTTGAAGGATGAACAAATACAAAAGAAATGTAGTGTATATATATACACACACACACACACACACACAATGGCATATTACTCAGCCTTAAAAAAGAAAAGAAATCTTTTTAACAACACAGATGAGCATGGAGACATTATGCTAAGTAACATAAATAAGCCAGGTACAGAAAGACAAATACACTGCATAATCTCATTTATATGTGTAATCTAAAAAAGTCAAACTCATAGAAACAGAGAGCAAAATGGTGGTGGCCAGGGACTGAGGAACACAGGAAATGTGGAGATGTTGGTCAAAGCATACAAGGTTTTAGTTTTTCAGAAACTACAAATTCTGGAAATCTAAAGTTCTCTATGATGACTACAGCTAATATTGTATTATATTCTTGATACTTGTTAAGAGAACAGATCATAAATTTTCTTACTATACATAAACACATATACACACATACACAAACATTAACTATGTGACGTAATAAATAAATAAATTTTAAAAACCCATACTTAATATTTATCATCATGGAATTTACTCTTCAAAAGCGAAAGCAGACTCCCCTCCTGAGCAGGGAGCCTGATGTGGAGCTCAATCCCAGAACCCTGGGATCATGATCTGAGCCCAAAGCAGACAGACACTTAAGGGACTGAGCCCCCCAGGGGCCCCCCAGTGTCTTCAAAATAAATTAACCAATGTATGATGCATTCTAAAAATCCACATAGAAAAAGGTAGAAAGTAACGAAACATTAAAAGACCCTCAATTTAAGTTATTAATTAAAGATATCTTTAAAGATAAATAAACAAATATGTTTGAATACTTAGTTTGGATGGACACCAAAACAAATGTATGAAAATCCAGGGATAGTTAATGTTGATTACAGGCATGGAATTTAAAGTTTACCCTTGAATAAAATAGCTGACTGCCCTAACGCAGCTATACATACAGAGTTAGAGGTCAGACATATATAAAAACAATTTTAATTAAAAGCAGTAACAAGATTTAAGGCCAGTTCTGTTTTCATTGCTTCTAAGTGCATACACAGACAATACATCCTATAATAATATAATCATATCAAGAAAGAGAATATTACATCTTTGAACACAGGCAGATGATTTCCTTTATTAGGGGGAAATGCTGATGATAGGAAAAGCTTCCCAAGGCTTGGTCTGCCAGCTCCACTAATTCTAAGAGATTCCTCTCTCCCTAAAAAAGAGCAGAATGAAACAGTAAATGTCAAATTCAGGTACAACAGAATTCTCAACAGCTAACTAAGCAACTTCAAGAAATTAGATCATTCATTAAGAAAGAAAACAGATGGGGGCGCCTGGGTGGCTCAGTGGGTTAAGCCTCTGCCTTCGGCTCAGGTCATGATCTCAGGGTCCTGGGATCGAGCCCCGCATCGGGCTCTCTGCAGCAGGGAGCCTACTTCCTCCCCTCTCTCTCTGCCTGCCTCTCTGCCTGCTTGTGATCTTTCTCTCTGTCAAATAAATAAATAAAATCTTTAAAAAAAAAAACTTTAAAAAAAACTATATTAAAAAAAAAAAAGAAAGAAAGAAAACAGATGAACATATGGGAAGGGATGGTGAAAGGATACAGGAAAATAAACCATAAGAGCCTCTTAACGATAGAGAACTGAGGGTTGATGGATGGAGGTGGCTACAGAATAGGATAGATGGGTGAAGGGTATTAAGCAGGGCACATTTTGTGATGAGCACTGGCTGTTGTATGTAAGTGATGAATCATTGAATTCTATTCCAAAAACCAATACTGCACTGTATGTTAACTAAGTAAAATTTAAAGAGAAATTAGATTATTCAGAGACCTTGAAACCGTTCACATTTGCTTTAGTCCACCTTCCCAACCAGCAAACTAAAAATGTCAGCTTAGGTGGAAAAATGTGGGAAAAATTCCTTGCTAAATGCCCAAGAAAGTTTCCATTTTTCACCTCTAAGTAGGTATAAGGTTACAATCGAGTGGCTATTTGTTTGTAGCCCTATCTCCCTACTAACTGTAGACTCAAGGCAGGACTCATATATCTTGATGATCCATGTCCCCCTTCTACATCCTGACAGCTTTTGCAAACATAAAGGACAACCAGTACATTCATGATTAAATGACCATGCAGAATACCACAGAATTAATTCAATTGAAAGACAATTTGCACTTCTATCACAGAGGAAACAAGATGCCACTGGCACTGAGATATGGCTACAGAAAAAAGAAAAAAAGTAAGGGTAAATGAAGGAAAATTAGAGGCTGAGATAGCTTCCCCTGTAGGGAACAAAAAGAGTTAAGAATTTAGTTCCCAATTTTTCAGGAACTTTCAAACAGTACTTTCAAACAGTAAACACCTATTGTAGTCAGTGTCTATTTTAAGACTCACTAATCCCATCACTGATAAAAATACTAAAAATTGTAATTAATAGTCTCTCTAAAAGGGATAAACAATATATAATTATTGCTATAACATTGCACCTAAATTCATCTTACCTTAAAAACAATCTAGTTCATGGTTTTATTTAATAAAAAATCAGGCTCTCTGTGTGAGTATGTACTAAGGGTTTATAAAATATTAAAGGAAACATGTGTCTATAGATAAGCACTAAAATGGCCTTTATAATTGTGTTTATGTCAATTGTCACGGTGTTCATAGACAGTAAATCACTTCAAAAAGGAACTATTAGGGACACCTGGGTGGCTCAGTGGGTTAAGCTTTCAACTCGGGTCATGATCTCAGGGTCCTGGGATAGAGCCTCGCATCGGGCTTTCTGCTCGGCAGAGAGCCTGCTTCCCCCTCTCTCTCTGCCTGCCTCTCTGCCTACTTGTGATCTTTCTCTCTGTCAAGTGAATAAATAAAATCTTTAAAAAAAAAAGGAATTATTAAATATTAAGACATTGATAATAATTATTGTCTTTTTTAAAAACAACTGATCCTATGAATATACACCATTCATCTATCTGAAGTCTTCATTTACCCGCTTCCGTAGCGCAGTAGGCAGCGTGTCAGTCCCATAATCTCTTTGTTTACCTTCACACATACCATATCCTTACTTTAACCTGACAAGTGACCATTCAATAATAATGTACCCCCCACAATACAGTTATTATATGTCCATTGATTTGAAAGTATAGGTTATATTTTCCAAATATTTTAGCAAAGGAATATTTAGAAGATATTAAGAAACTGTTTACCTCCTTCCCAACATCAGACAGGAAGCTACAGGTACATTCAATTGAATAAACAGCCTCTGCAGTTCGTTTATAAATACTGTAGTTTTCAGAATTCAGCTGTTCCAAATATGCCCCAACAGCTTCATGAATATTTGGATATTCCAAAGAAATAGGCATGTCCAAAGAAACTAGAAATAATGCTGCTGACATAGGTTCCGGTAAAAGTTGGCCTGCCTTAATGAATAAAAAAAATAAAAAAGTTAAAAATTTTTTATGAAAAACATGGTAGACTATACGATCTTAATGTAGCTAGCTCAACTTCCTATTTTTATCATTCTCTATATCACAAAGTCTATGCTTCTCCAAAGAAAATTCTATTCCCTAACGCACTACTCACTTCTGTGTCTTGTTCACTGTAATTTTTCTCTGCCCAGAATAACTGAAGTGCAATCTTCAACACATTCCCAAAGCCTGAGATACAGGATACTTACTTCTTCCCTAAACCAACAACCAGAACTACCAACAGCCAGAACTGGACCCTCCACCTTGTTTATAACTCTGCTATTGAACCGAAAGCAGGAGGCTTTTTGATTTGAGTATTTCATGCTATGCACATAAATCCCCAGAATAATGCAATAAATTCTTGAAGACAAGCACGTCCCTACCAAAGCTGAACACATAACCCAGGGCTTATTTAACTACACGTTGAACTGAGTAACACTAAATCAAGCATAATAGCAGATTGATTTGAACAGATATTGAATTTTTGTTTAGTTTGTATTTTAGAGGGAAAAGGGGAAATTCAACAATATTTAAATAGTTCTAGAACACCCAAAGAAAACTGACCCTTAATTAGTATAAAACCACAGGCTCAAATTTTATATTATGCATTTTTTAACCTTCATCAACTAACTTAAAATTGAAAGAACTGTTTAGGTCCTGGCTTTTTAACAATTAGAGCTTAGTGACAGGATTCTATGACTCAATTAAAAAACACAAAGGATTAAAAATTCAATGTTTGGAGAAAATCATTTGGCAGAGCTCACTACTTTGGCTGATATGATGTCTTTATTAAAGTAGGTTTGGTCACCATTCATTTCATGGATAACCTATTTTAAGGATAATTAGTTACTACCTGAAATCTAAGATTAAGGACTGAATCAGCTAAATAATGCTTCTCAATGAAATAAAGTTGCCAAATAAATATCAGAAACTAAAGGAATCAAATTTTTAGGTTCTTAACCATGGGAAAAAAAAAAAAAAAAAAAAAAACCCAGCTATTAAGATAGCAGCTTTTAGAAAGTCAAGAGAAATTTCATGATTCTATGAAGAACTCTCTTAGTGCGGAAAAAAGAGAGGCAAACTAAGTTACCTGATCACCTATTATTTGCTCACTCAGGAAAAAATTATTGGGCCCCTACTGTATTCCCCTACTGTATGCCAGATCCTGAGGGCACAGGAGGAAGCAAACAGACCCTCTGCCCTCAGGAAGAAAATATTCCAGTGAAGAAGGCAGAGTAAATCAATGTATTTCATAAGACATCAGGTGTGATCAGTAATGCTAAGAAGGGAAACAAGGGACGGGAACGATGGAGAGGAAGAGACACAATGGGGAGTAGAACAAGGGAAGGGAAGTGTTACTACTCCAGAGCAGAAGGGGAAGGCCTCCCTGATAAGGCAACATTGAAATGAAGACCTGGAGGAGTGAGGAGTCATGTGGATTATCTGGAGGAACAGCATTGGTAGAAGAGGGAACTACAAGTACAAAGACCCAGACACACAGTATATCTGGATCCAAGGAGGCCAGTGCAGGGGCAAACTGAACACATCAGGTAAGACTTTGGCTCATCTTAAAACCTGTCTTTGGAAGAAGCCCTGGAAAATTTCAAGCAAGCATCAAGAACAGTCTGTAGGGAAAAGATGAAACAGTGCAAGGGGGGAAGGTGGGACATCAATGATGAAGTTACCACAACAATCCAGGCAAGAAAGGTGCTTGAACTTTGGAAACAGCAGTGGGAATGGCAAGAGGTGTTCAGATTCCAGACAGATGTCAAGGAAGAAATGACAAATTCTGCAGAGGGACTAGATCTAGGTGTGTGTGAAAGACAGAAATCAAGGATGAATCTAAGCATTCTTGCTTAGTTGTGATCAACAAACAGCTAGAAGAATGAAGGTGCTACCTACCCAGAGAGGGAAGACTGTAGAAAGAACAGAGCAGAAGTGAAGAACTGGGGTTGAGACACACTTTCCTGGAAACATCAACTGTCACCCAAGTGAAAATGTCAAAAAGGATGGTGAATAAATGCAAGTTTGCAGTTCGGGTGACACATGTGTACTGGAACTACAAATCCAGGAGGTGTCAGCAAATTGATGGTATTTAAGACCACAAATGGAATGATGTCTCATGAGGACCTTGGTCAGTCCTGGGGTTCTACTCCTTTCAAAGGTTAAGAAGAGAAAGAGGAATTAGCCAAGGAGAGTTTGTGAGTTGGGCACTATGCTAAGATATCAAATCCTCAGGGATCTAATGCCAAAGGCACTGTTTTTTCATTTTAAAAGACCTTTCTCCAACTCTAATCAGAAAAGTAAGAATAGCTGATGTGAGAATTAAGCACTGAGCAGACGTCTAGCATATCTCATTTATTAAATATTAATGTCCTTTCTTTCTTCTTTTCACCCCAACACTAAGGAATTCTGACATCTTCACTCTTTGTCCCTACATCTGAAACTTCATCATCTCAGCAACTCAGAGCACCATGCTACAGACTCAAGTTTAGTGCTGCATGGGGCAATGGACTGAGCAGTCAACAGACTAAAGACAGCTGTCCTATGTACACAAGCATTAGTCACATGTCAGAACTAAAAGTGAAGATACATCGGTGCCAGTCCATCACCACTATTAGATACAAACGATCAACAACATCATTTCGTGTGCCGAGTGGGGAAGGGGCAAAACACTGCTCTCTCTGTGCCTTCCCACTCAGATCATGCATGGTATCATCCAAAGGACTTGTTAGAACACAGACTTTCAAGTCCTAGTCCAGAACTAAAGGATGGGAATATGCAAGATCCTAGGTGACCTGTCTGCACATTACACTTTGAGAAGCGATGCTCTGAAAGAGTCAAAGTCTTGTGGTACAAACCCTTCCCCTCTCAGTCAGCGAGCTAGGAAACAGTCTCAGAAGCTCCTAAGATGCTCTGGATCCTGCTTCCAGCACAGGGCCAGTATTTTTAGCTCTTAGTTTCTACCAATTTGATTTATCCAAATAAAGTACTTTTCATAGGATTACTAATGTATCACTTTAGCCTGTACATAGGTATCATCCAAAATCTTTTCAAACCAATAATTATCAACTTCGAAAAGGCCTTCAAGAACATTTTCTCAAAACTTTCAAATCCAGGAAATCTCTACACAGATTCATGTTATCATTTTCCAACTTCCGAATTACATATTTGGGAAGTGGCAACTCAAATATTTAAAAACCACTTTCCAGGCTGAAAGTTTTAGAATCCAAACTGCACTTCAACTTTTGGTGGGCCAGCAACAGGCAGAGGGCAGCATAATCTTGTATTCATATAAACTAAAAGAAGATATTTGACAGCAATGGCAAAGGATTTTTGTTTAGATCTCATTTTAAAGTTCTTAATCAATCAAAACAATTACAATGATCTAAAAACCAATACCCAAATAACCATCTCTTCCACGCCTTATTTACCACTCTAATGAAGTGCCAAGTTATGTATTTAAGAGAGCTATCAAAATTCACAGATACGAGGCGCCTGGGTGGCTCAGTGGTTTAATCCGCTGCCTTCAGCTCAGGTCATGATCTCAGGGTCCTGGGATCGAGTCCCACATCGGGCTCTCTGCTCAGCAGGGAGCCTGCTTCCCTCCCTCTCTCTGCCTGCCTCTCTGTCTACTTGTGATCTCTCTCTGTCAAATAAATAAATAAAATCTTAAAAAAAAAAAAAAAAATTCACAGATACTTATTTGCCTTCAAAAACAAAAACAAATAAATAAAAAATAACTTCAAAAAGTAAAAAAGGCATGAAGCTTTATATTATTCTATCACTGAAGTAACTCAAAAAAAACATTGATTTCTACTTGAATTGATTCTTGCCCAGAAAGCACAAAAATGAAAAAAATCTATAATCAAAAAGAAATAAATAAAACTGTATGATATAATTGGTAAGTTTTCTATCAATATTTCAACCTATAGATTGATCATCTGTAATACTTAATAACAAGTTAGTGTAGCACCACTAATTTTTCAGTTATGTATTATGTAAAGTGAGACTTCCATATTTTAACTACAATTACAATCTTATATGACTGAAATTCTTCAATTAATAATACTTTAAACATTGGAAAATTTCCTCAAAGCATAAAATGCCTTCAGAATAGTCACCTCTTCATAGTAACTAATGAAAGTTAAAAATTAAAATTAACAAAAGTGATGCTCTTTTCCCTAAAGCAAAATACTAAATTTAATATATAATGTTTGGGGTATGCCTGGGTGGCACAGTTAAGAATCTGACTCTTGGTTTCAGCTCAGGTTGTGATCTCAGGGTGGTGAGATTGAGCCCTACGTCAGGCTCTGTGCTCAGCACAGAGTCTGCTTAAGAGTCTTTCTCTCCTCCTCCCTCTGCCCTTCCTGCTTGTGCACGCACTCTCTCTCTCTCTCTTTCAAATAAATAAATAAATCTTTAATAAAAATTTGATGTTTTGTTCTTGCTTTCCCAGGTGATCTGATAATATAGTGCATTTAAAAGTGTTATGAAAAAATGGAGTTTAGCCTGTATGCTCTTCAGAATCTCACAAAACAAAAGGGCAAATGTCTATAACAAAGGGCAATAAAAGAACAGGAAATAGTTCTTTAGTTGCAATAATTTCTCCTATACCTTTATTAAAACATGCCACACCTTTCTTTTTGCACTAAGTACACTACAAAACACTTGTGCGTGAATCACTTGAGATATTTTACCACTAACATTGAAATTGAGAGATGATTTAAAAGAAAGATGGACACCTACTAAAATCATCTTTAACATAGTTATAAAATGGAATCATATTTTGCAATAAAAACTTAATGAACTGCTATTAGCAACAACAGTGATGAACCTCAAAAAAGACCTTGAGCAAGTTCATACCTTAGAATTCCATTTATGTAATGATGAAAAACAGACAAATTGATCTATACTGACAAAAATCAGAAAGGAGGAGTTCAGCATGAAGGGAGGAAGGAGAGATAATGGATGAGAAGGGACCTCTAAAATGCTGGTAATATTCTATTTTATGTTCTGGGGTAATGGTCACTTTTTAAACACAGATATATTCACTTTGTAAAAATGTATGAAACTATGTACTTTTCTAAACATGTTACACTATAATTTTAAGTTATCTAAAGAAAAAATTTTTTAGAATTAATGTTTTTTCTATCAAATGATTTGTCAAAACTATTCAGAAATGTTAGTCTTTCTCAATGTAATCTTTGTACACCATGACATGATCAGAAGAAATACATGACAGAGCACTTCTTGTAATACTCCAAAACTAAGCAACATTAAGCAACTGAACACACAGTTCAGTTCAAAAAAACACAAAGCAACGTTACCTGCCTTACCTTTTCAACAGGGAGAAGCATCTGCAGCACCCGGACTGCGAACAGTGAAACGCTGACAAAGGCCATTCGGTGGTGCACCAGCACGACCTCTGGTTGGTCCAAGCTCACTCCGCTTTTGTGGTAGCACATGGTATCTCCCAGGGACCCCAACACCATGAGCAGTTTTTCTTTCTGCAGACATTTAAACATGAAATAGGAAAAAAAATTTCAGGGATCCAGTATGGAAAATTTCACAGAGAATAATTTAAAATATTATGACTAAAGAACAAAAACCAAAACAAAAATTTATTCCTCCCTATAAGAATAATCTATACCAGGATGCCAGGGTGGCTCAGTCAGTTAAGCAACTGCCTTCGGCTCAGGTCATGATCCCAGGGTCCTGGGATCGAGTTCCGCATGGGGCTCCCTGCTCAGCGGGAAGTCTGCTTCTCCCTCTGCCTGCTGCTCCCCCTACTTGTACTTGCTCTCTCGCCCTCTCTCTCTGACAAATGAATAAATAAATAAAATCTTTAAAAAAAAAAACAACCCATAGCTGCTGAAATAATTTAAAGCAGTACAAATGAAAACTAAGCACACCTAAAGTTTTTTCAAACAATATATCTAAATAATAATGAATAAAAATAAACAAAATGCCAAAGCTAAATGAAACATAAACTCCTAGTTTCTAGTGCTTAATTATTCTAACTTCAAAAATGCGCATGCAGGGGCGCCTGGGTGGCTCAGTCATTAAGCGTCTGCCTTCGGCTCAGGTCATGATCCCAGGGTCCTGGGATCAAGCCCCATATTGGGCTCTCTGCTAGAAGGAAGCCTGCTTCTCCCCCTCTCACTCTCCCTGCTTGTGTTTTCTCTCTGTCAAATGAATGAATAAAATCTTTTAAAAAAATCGGCATGCAAAACTCTCATGAAGTACTTATTAGGCTTACTATATGGTTAACAGTGGCAGATATAATGGGGGAAAATGCATTAGTACAAGAGACAT
This sequence comes from Enhydra lutris kenyoni, assembly GCF_002288905.1. Taxonomy (NCBI): domain Eukaryota; kingdom Metazoa; phylum Chordata; class Mammalia; order Carnivora; family Mustelidae; genus Enhydra; species Enhydra lutris. The sequence continues at coordinate 7,849,860 of NW_019154120.1, read as the reverse complement.
CCCTGAACTCAAACTGATCCTACAATTACAAAAGAAATGAAACAGGGAAAGTCAGATCATTATAAAACAATTACATATAAAATTGTATGAACTCTCCATGTAAAAAGATTGTTTCAAGGCAAATGTTCTGCCATCATATATTTATAGGTAACTTAGTACTTAACTAGAAGCTATATCCTTTAAGTTGAAAGGCATACATAAAATACCAAGAGAAAACTAAAACATAGCTAACTTGCAAATCATAACAACACAGACCAAAATACATCTTACATATGTCAACATGCCCCTGTAAACAAGCTGGTAAAAGGACAGCATCTGTAAAACGAGCACTGGAGATCTCACACTCACCTTTCCACTGAGAATATAGGAAAATAAAAATAGGAAATAACCTATAAACTAAGGATAAAAATGTATGCCAGAATTTTTTTATTCAAGGATAAATATATTAGAAGCAAAACTAAAAGGTATAAGGCCTAAAAAAAAATTATGTAAAGGATCAAAGCCACAATAACATACAGCTTCACATCCATTAGGATGGCTATTATCAAAAATAATGGAAACCAGCAAATGTTGGCAAAGATGCAGAGAAACTGGACCTCTGTGCATTGCTGGTGAATATGTAAAATGGTCAAGTCACTATGAAAACAGTATGGCAGCTCCTCAAAACATTAAACATAGAGGGGCGCCTGGGTGGCTCAGTGGGTTAGGCCACTGCCTTCGGCTCAGGTCATGATCTCAGAGTCCCAGGATCGAGCCCCGCGTCAGGCTCTCTGCTCAGCGGGGAGCCTGCTTCCTCCTCTCTCTCTGCCTGCCTCTCTGCCTGCTTGTGATCTCTCTGTCAAATAAATAAATAAAATCTTTAAAAAAAAAAAAAATTAAACATAGAAATACTATATGATCCAGCAAATTCACTTTTGCATAATATATCTATGAGAATTGAAAGCAGGGACTCGAATGCATACATGTACACCACTGTTCATAGGAACAGTATTCACAATGGCCAAAAGGTGGAAATGTGTCTATCAACAGATGAACAGATAAATGAAATGTGGTATGCCGCATCTATGTACGGTGAAATATTATTCAGCCTTAAAGAGGAATGAAATTCTTAAAAAAAAAAAAAAAAAAAAGGTACCGAAATTCTGACACATGACATAACATGGATGAGCCTTGAAAATATTATGCTAAGTAAAATAAGCCAGATACAGAAAGAATGATATTTTATGATTCACTGCACTTATGATTCAAACTCATAAAGAAAAACATACAATTGTAGCTGCCAGGGGTAGGGGAAAAGAGTTACCGTCTGGGGTACAGATTTTTAGTTTGAGATAATGGGAAAGTTTTGGAGAGAAACAGTGTGATTGTATAACAATGTGAATGTACTTAATGACACTGAATTATTAACTCAAAAAGGGTTAAAATGGTAAATTTCATGTTATATATATTCTAACACATACACAAAACACAAATTACGTAAATGAAAAAACATCATTTACATGGATCATTTGATAGTGTTGATTTTTAAAACAAACACAAAATTAAAATTATGATACTTTCCAAATCATTGCAGAAGTAAAAAAGAAGAAAAAATATTCTCTACAGTAAAAAAATTTTAAGAGGAAAAAAAAGAAATAGCAAAAATTTTTGAGAGAAGACCATGCATAACTGTGCTATAAAAAGTTTAAATTTTCCTCTAAGTCAAATATGATTTCATGTTAAAGTAAAAAACAAAATAATTGACACATAAAAAGATACCTTCATCTTTGTGCATAAAAGGCTAAAAATTAAATATGTAGTGAAATATGAATAAAAAATCTATGAAATAAGAATAACAAATAATTCAGGGAAAAAAAATTAGATAAAGGGGGTCATGTTCTCTTGATGAAATGCATAATTAAGAGTAAAGACCGAATATGAGTTGACTCTGTGGGATCTGAATAACATACAATATCAAGCAAAACCTGTCACTGAAACAAAGATGGTCTTACAGGATTTAATCCAGTCATTTTTAATTTAATTCATAAATAAGAAGATATAAACTTTGAACATTTCAAAGAATACAACTCCTCATGTGTCCAAGAAACACTGACAAAAACCATTTACTTAACCAAAAAGAAAACTTCAAAATATATTTAAAGGTATCTTCTCTAATCCAAAGAAAATAAAACTAAAAATTAATGAAATTTAAACCAGAAGCCATTTTATTAATAATTACCAGTCTGACGAAAACAAACTAAAAACACAGAGACCATCTTACAATCCTGACATGCAATACTTCCACACAGCACCTCTCCATTAAATTAATACTTTTATACACCTACAAGCAACGTATCTGCTATTCAACATTAACTTAATTTAAAATCTCAGTATTGTAGAGCTTTTTCTAAAAATCTATTTATCTGTGGGCACTTGGGTGGCTCAGTGGGTTAAGCCGCTGCCTTCGGCTCAGGCCATGATCTCAGGATCCTGGGATCGAGTCCCGCATCGGGCTCTCTGCTCAGCAGGGAGCCTGCTTCCCTCTCTCTCTCTCTCTGCCTGCCTCTCTGTCTACTTGTGATCTCTCTCTGTCACATAAATAAATAAAATCTTTAAAAAAATCTATTTATTTGTGAAACTATTTCAAGTAACCTTAATAATTCCAATGATAACGTTGAATGCTTCTCAAGATAGTATAAAAAGAAAGTACTATGAAGAATCAGGCTTGCAATTTTCACCATTTCCAGCATTTCTTCTAAGCAAAAAAAAAAAAAAAGTTTAATGTTTTAAGAAAAGAAAGGACTGAAAACAACAGAAACTGGTCCACAGTTTTAATTCGTTGGGCTAGAAATGTTCAAAATGCTGTGAAGTAGTTGATGGAGAGGGTGAGGGAGGCCAGTTTTCAGAGGATATTTATGGCTTTTACAAAAGAAAGTACAGAATTAAACAGAGTAGCAAAATATTCCAAATGTTCTCAATAAAACAGAATTTACAGTGTAAACACAATTTCTCCACTATCTGCACATTACAAAATAGGTAGTAGATCCTGTGAAGGCTCTGAAATAGGTAACTGGATCGGGCTCTGCCCAGCCACCCCCCACCCCCACCCCCACCCCATGCTTCCAGCCCCACACTCCGTACTTCCTTCCCTCCCTTTCCTGTGCAAACCTCCCCAGGCATTCTCCTGGGGAAGAGCAAGCCTATCCTGCCTTCAGAATGGAGGCCGAACTACTGGGCACCAGGCAGCACAACCTGCAGCCCAGTGTCTCTCGACGTCTCCCACCTTGAGTTCTCTGCGGTATGGCTGGCATGGCCCCACCACACCTCCCTGTCACCACCAGTATCCTGTCATTCCCTTCCCCTCTGCCAGATAAAACCCTACCTTCACTGCTTAGCCAAATCATACTTATAATTTAAGACTCAGCTCAGTAATGATTTACAAAAAGTGCCCCCCGCCCCGAGATTCTAAGATGGTAGTGTTGTCAAGGCATCCCTGGCAATAAAACATGATTGAAAACCTAGACTCTAAAATGACCCTAAAAAAGAAAACTGAGCCTCCATTTCTTCATCTGTAACATGTGTTATCTGCCTTACAGGGCCGTGATGATTCAGTGACTTCATAAATACAGAGTGCTTAAACGGGGACTACAACAGAGTAACTGCTATCCTTAAACGACCCCTTTAAGTGTTATTCCTGTATGCTTACCTTGGTTTTACTGGTGTCACAGCAGAAGTGTCTACCTTCCACAAGAGTGAAAAGAGCTGCCTCTTATTCATCCTGCACCCGCAGTGCCTAGCATATAATGGGCAATCCAGAAATGTTTGGTGAACTAAAATAACCGTCTCTGAACTGATGGCAGCAGCAGGGGAGGCCTATGCTAATTAGAGATTCCACTCACCCAATTATAAATTCACAGTCGGCTTCACTTACCCTTACTGAGCCCTCACTGGGTACAAAGCCCTTCTCTCTAGATGCGTTCCCAATGCTCTCAGCCCCACTTGAACTCCAACCAGCAATTCTTCAACATGCCTGAATAGCTAAGTTACCCACTCACAGCAGGTCAGATGGGAATGGGGAAGCAACGAGTCATAAAGGAGGAGAAAAGACTGTTTTTCATGACACTGCAATGACAGGAGCGAGAGAGGAGAAGGGCAAAGCATGAACGAATGGCAGACAGCCCCCAGGGGTCTGGTGTTATCTGGCATGAGGTAAAGATCCTCACTTCTTGAACCTAACTTACCATGTGAATGAAGTTAAAACAGACTTGATTTCAATGGGAAGCAAAGAAGGGATGTCATACTTTAAGTCAACCTAACTTTTATAAGTGCTTAGCAAATTTATCTTAAAAAACAGTTCATTAAATTTTTTTTTCTTTTATTTACTTCACAGGAAATAAAAACATTCAATGCAGGAGATTGGGGGGGGTGCTTTTGACTATATTTACACAAACTGAGCCATGGAGCTCCAGACATGACTATTCTAACACCATTGGGAAAAGTCTAGAGATTTGATTACATATCCTCAGGTGTCTACTTTCTGAATTGGTAGTAACACACTATTTTGTTCCTTTAACGACTCAACAAAAATACTGCTTCCATCTTCCTTTTTAAACTCGATAAAAGTAGGGACATTAAGAATTCTATTGTTTGCTTCTATTAATATATACCCAAAGGCATGAGATTTTTTTCCTTAGGAGGCATTCATTCTTTTAAACAAGTAAAAGTAAATCAAATATAATTTTAAGCAGTACTGTTTTATTTAACATTTCTATCATACCAATTGGCACTTCTACAACAGATTTAACCTTTAAAGTAAAAATAATTCATTGAATCATAAAAGATCAGCAGCCAAAAGTTAAAAGTGAATGACTAACTTTTACAGATAAATGTTCTGGCCAAGAAAATTCAAGTTAATTTAAGAAGCAACCGATAAAACATTCTTCACACTTCTAAGAAAAAAAATCACTTGTTGAAAACCTTCAATATGTGAAAATCTTCAAAAAGTACTACCAAATAGTATGATAACCTTAAGGACTAAAGAAAGACTAAGATTAAGAACTATTATTCCTATATTATGGGTAAAGAAATTGAAGGACTTGAAACAATATATTATACCTATTGTAAAATATGCGTTTCTCTTTTCAAGAGGGATGTGTGTGTGTGTGTGTGTGTGTCTTAAGGTTTGGGTTTTCCACACACAGGTATTGGTATTAAGTAAACATCAGTATTTTCTTTGTTTTTTAGGTTCTAACCTCTATTTGCAAGGATCAGGCAGTCCTGACACAGTTTAATACAACAAAGACAGACCTAGGTCAAAATAACATAAAGAGAAAAAAACCGGCAACTCAGGGAATATATATTCTTGTAACTAATAACTTTTGCTTCTGCTTCTCTGACAAGGCAAGCATTAAAAAAAAAGAGAGACATAAGTTACCAATTTACATTAATAGAAGAGACAGAATGTCAGTTCTTCAAAGAAATCACTTGATAATTTTAAGACAGAAGGTGTAAAATGACAAATGATTTATGACATATTGAAATGTAAGAAAGAATGATTTCCATTTACATAGAGACGTACTGCTAGTTTACACATTTAAGAAAATATTAAGAAAATAATAGGTTGTAACCTAACATTCCTGAGTTCCCTGTACACATGTTGATCACTCATGTGAAATATTACTTATCAAAACATTTTTCAAAAAAATACATAAATAAAACCATATTCTCCAAAACTATCTTCTCTACTGAAATACAAATAGCAAAGAACATGGCATCGAGTAATAAAATGAACTACTGATACACACATCAACATGGCAGTATCTCAGAGTAATCCTACCGAAAGACAGCAGACAAAAAAGCATATGAATTCTACAAAGAAAATTCTAGAAAATGCAAACTAATCTATATCATATATATCCATGTCAATGTATCAAGAAACTTTTTAAAACACCTGCAACTTATATCAATTATACTTCAATGAAGTTGTTAAACACCCACACAAATATATATTCACACACATACATATGAATAAAGCAAAATCTATATGAGAAAAATATTCTTGAAAGACAAAAAAGTAGACTCCAAGAAATGGAAAGGTAGAGCATGTTTTTCCCAAGGTGTGAAGAAAATCTTTCTATGATTCAAAATCTAGAACGGATTAAAAAAAAAAAAAAACTGACAAAGCCAGCTACATAAAAATTAACAAATGAAGGGGTTCCTGTGACTCAGTCGGTTAAGCATCCAACTCTTGATTTTGGCTCAGGTCATGATCTCAGGGCTGTGGGATGGAGTCCTCGCTCAGTGGGGAGTCTGCTGAAGATTCTCTCTCTGCCTCTCCCTCTACCCCTCCCATCTGTGCTCACACTCCCTCTCTCAAATAAATAAATCTTTTCAAAAAATCAAACAAATGAATAAAATGTTACACTCACCAAAGCATCATTAGGAAAGTCAAGAAGGAAGGGAGGAAGGGAGGGAGGGAAGGATGATGGTAGGAGAGGAAAGGAAAGAAGGCAGGCAGGTAGACCTGAGGAAAAAAAATTGCAACTTGTCTTGGAAAGTCAATGTCCTTTTAATACATAAAAGCTCATAGAAATCAGTTAAAAGAACAAAAGACCAATGACCCAAGAGATAAATGGATGAAAAATGGATAAATGCCCAGACCATTTACAGAAAAAGAAAAGAAAATGACCCTTAAAGTTACAAAAAGATGCTCAGCTCTACTCATAGAGAAAAAAAAATAAACAATACAATTATTTTTTATATATATATATATATATATATATATATATATATATATATATGTTAATATACACTGGTATTATATATACCAGTGTATATGTTAATATACACTGGTATAATACTACATCTGGTAAGTATCTCACTTACCAGAATGGCAAAAATCTGAGGTTTGACTATAAACCCTACTGCTGAGTGTATAGGAGAAAACACCTTCTAAAAAACTGCTGGTCAGTGAATGAAATGGTTATACAGGAGAATGCAACAATATCTAAGATTTAAAATACACATACTTTTTCAATTTAAGTATAGTTGATACACAGTGTTACATTTAGATTCAGGTATACAACACAGTGATTCCACAACTGTATACTCTGTGCTATGCTCACCAGTATAGCAACCTGTCACCATATAATGCTATTAAAGTATCACTCATCATATTCCCTATGGTATACTACTGTACCTTTCACCCCCACAAATTAGACATTCCCTAACGAGAAGCCTGTACCTCTCACTCCTCTTCATCCATTTTGCTGATCCCCACAACCATCCTTCCTCTGACAACTGTTTTGATGTGCAACAATCCTAACTTAAAGAAATCTACCCTAGAGACACACTTGTACATTTATGAAATGACATATGCACGTTATTCACAGCACACAATTTGTATTTGCAATTGTGTCCAACAATAGGAGACTGGTGAATAAACACACACTGAGACACTTGTAGCCTATAAAACAGAACGATGAACACCTCCACGTATGAACATGAAAAAATCTCCATACCTATTATTCCATGCACACGGGATATATTTTTAAGGTATAAGAACAAGGTGGAAAACCACATGTGACATACTACCTCTTATGTAAGGTGTGAGAAGAGCAATGACAATCTACATGCTTACTTGCTTGTATTTCCAAAAACTAAAATAAAAATGGAAAAAATAAACAGAGAACAGGATGACAGGGGAACATCTCTGAATTACGTGTTTATGAGAAAATAATTCCCAAAAGTAAAAATAAATTAAAACAAATATAACCCTATAAGAAATTGTTAACAGAGAAAAGAATTCTCTCAAGTGACTTTGACGCACATTTTTTGACTGTATATTCCTTTTTCTTTTAAAGATTTTGTTCATTTATTTTAGAGAGGGAGAGAAAGTACATGCAAGAGAGAGCTTGAGTGGGGGGAGGGGCAGAGGGAGAGAGAGAATCTCAAGCGGACTATACGCTCAGCACAGAGCCCAACACGGGGCTCAACCTCAGGACTCTGAGATCATCACCTGAGTTGAATCAAGAGTTTGGTGCTCAACCACCTGAGCCACCCAGGTGCCTCTTGACTGCATATTCTTAGTGAGATTTAGTCTGAGTCAAAAAGAACTGCCAAGAAATCCTGACCATTATCAGTCACTGACCACAGTGATACTAACACTGCTATTCTGAAATTACTTAGTATGTGCTGAAGGTTAAAGCTAATAAGCTTTATTGCCAAAAACTAAGACTTTCTATGAGCAACAGTACAAAATATGAGCAAGGAAATATAAGGTTAAAATAAAAAAATAGCAATCTGAGCTCATTTTTTTAAAATATATATTTCCTAGTTCAATTACTAAAAAAAAAAAAATTGTAAGACAGTAGCTATAAGGACCCCATTGGCCTGTTTTTAGTCTCAGTATATATCCCCCCATGACAAGTAACCAGAATAATTAGTTAAAGTACCCAGAATTTCTAGTGAAATGGCTTGTTCCAGAATGCACAAAAAAAGCCTGGGACATAGTGGTTAGAAAGCAAGCTTTCAAAGACTAATGAGACAATGAAACCAGCTTAAAAGGACCAAAATAAAATAAAACACTATTTACCATATCCCAAGGAAAATACTGATTCTCACCATATCCATAGCAAAAAGGCTGTTGTCATCCCAGATGTCTTCTGAAATTGCTTCACCAATAAGTATCAGATCCTCTGCAAGCAATTCCAGAACTCTTATTATCACTTGTCTACTACCTAGATATACAAACAGGAGAGAATTTAAAAGTTAACTTTCAAATGAACAGCTACATAGCATACTGCTCAATCCTCTAGTCATGCCCCCAAACTCCTATTTCTTTTTATTTTTTGATGTCTTTAGAATCACTGAAAGAGATGAATAGGTAAGTCACTATCTACAACAACCATTAACACCTCTGTTGCAATCACAATACTATTTACAACAAATTCAATGTGCTCATAAATGAGAAAGATATTCAAAAAGAAAGTAGCAAAATCTAACTAAAAATACTTTTTAGATTTAGGTAGATTATATTTTGCTAATCCAGAGACTTTCCATGTTACACGTAATATGTAACAAAGCACCAGGTTAGGTTTAGAAAATGCATTCTCTGAATCTTAGCACTAGAAGGCCCTTGTCAGAAGTAAGTATCACACCACAGCTGAGTGGTCTGGGTAGCTGAGCTTGCACTGGACCAACTAAAGGAATAAATGTGCATGATGGCATTTCCTGAAGAAATGTCAAGAAAATCCACCTCAAACAGGTTATCAAGCCTCTATGGACTTAAAACTCTATAAAAATTCCAAAAGAGGGGCACGTGGGTGGCTCAGTTAGTTGAGGATCTGACTCTTGATTTCAGCTCAGGTCATGACCTCTGGGTCCTGGGACAGAACCCCAAGTCAGGCTCCCTGCTCAGCATGGACTATGCTTAAGGATTCTCTCTACCCAACCACCCCACCCCCCCCCCCCCCCTGCCCCCTTGCCCAAATCCACGCACACCCCCCCTCCCTCAAAAAAAAGTAAGTTTTAAAAAAAAAAAAAAAAATTCCAAAGAAACTGTTCGTCACACCCACCAAAGCAATCTCTTTTCTCCACAGAGACAGAATAACAAAGGAACTCTACTATCCATAAGGTGAACATTCAATCAAGACTTCCCACATACCAAAGGTCAGTTTCCTATGACTAAAAGTAAAGCAAACTACAAGATGGTAAGGGTGTAGAGTAATTGTCCCATTAGAACAGCTGGAACAAGTCCTCTTAGAAACCTCTTATGATACTGAAAAATTACAAATTATGCAATAATTTATCACAAAAGGGCAAGAGAACATTTAGAAAATTTTATGTACCAAGCTATGCTTTATAATTATCAATCTGACTTTTTACAGCAAATTAAGAAAAGGTTAAATGAGAAATCATTAAATCTAAAACTGTTCTCAGTAGAGCATGCAGACAAACATATACACTTTATGATGCCAAAGTTCAGCCTTTCTTTATTTCACACTACTAGTACATGAATTAATATGTGCTTCTAACTCCTGGAAGCAGAGTTACTCAGTGCTAAGTTAGGGTTATTCAGGTTTCCTCAGGATAGAAACATTTTTAATGCTTCCCCAATATAGACCTCCATCCTGCTTCCCACCCCACTACACCTCCAAACAGGCAAAAATTAGACACAGTGCTTGAGAAATCATTGAAATAGGATAGATTTTTTTAATTGAACCTGTACAGATCATAAAATACATATCTTGTTTATCTTGTATTTATGTCTTGACAGTTTATCAACTACTGAAAATGAATAGTTAGAGAACAAAAAAATCATTACTGCTTCCAAACCTTTCTGTACCTCACAAAATGCTAAGTGCTTAGGAGCATGGACACTGGCTTCAGAAGAACCTTGGTTCAAGCCTCTGTTTTAGCTGTTTGACTTTGGATAAGCTTCTAAACCACTCTAAACCTCAGTTTTCTCATTTGTGAAATAGGGATGAAAGTAGTAACTACCGCTTTTGGAAAGGTACGATGGGACAGTGAGAGGAATGCATGAAATCATGCACACAAAGCCAGCAGGAACTGCTGTTCTAGTTCTAAAGTCTCTAGACACTGGCCATATTATTACTGTTCCTATGACACTTCACTAAAATTACAGCTATATTACAATGTATACTTAAGTACTTGAGTATATCTTTGCAGATTAACTAGCACATTTGAGAGAAAAAGCAACCCCAGAATGCTAGGTTTTTTGAGTTTGGGGTCTGTTTTTTTTTTTTTCCTTAGAAAAAGAAATAATTGCAAAGGTAAGAATCCAGTTTGGGGTTTGTTTTTCACATTTTCATGGCTTAACTACGAACTGAGTGGGAAGACTGAGCAACTGAGAGCAACTCAAAAAGTTTCCAAAGGGCAAAAGCCGAAGAGTTTTTTATCCTGCTCTATTCATGCTGGCCCACCTTCTCTAACTTACTGTGGCTGCACTGTTTGTTCAGTGCTTACGTTTCAAACAGCCATACAGAAGTGGAATCCTGTGCAATAAAAGTCATAAATGGAAGGGAATATTCCATCCAAACACGGGTCACGGCATCCACGTTTAATAAAACTTTATTAAGTGCTTAAGAATTTGGATTCCAGGGGCGCCTGGGTGGCTCAGTCGGTTAAGCATCTGCCTTTGGCTCAGGTCATGATCCTGGGCTCCTGGGATCCAGTCCATGCGCCAGGCTCCCTGCTCTGCAGGGGAGTGTGCTCCACCCTCCGCCCCTCCCTTCCACTCAGGCTTGCATATGTGCTCTCTCTCTTTCTCTCAAAAAAAATTAATAAAATTTAAAAAAAAAAAAGGGAAAAGAAAAATTTGTATCCCAAAAGATAAGTAAATACAGATTCTAAATATCGTAACTTAGGTGGAAAAAAAAATCCCTGAAAACAGACAAAACAAAGACAAATTATATAAAAAGAACTGTAACTTCAAAAACTAACCTGTTCTTAAGAGAGGAACTGCTGATTCCAGGATAGAGACACAGAACTGGGGAAGACTGAGCTGCTGGAACTGCAGCTCGAGCGTGTCTTCCATCTCTAGCTCTGGCAGATCTATGTGTACCACATCCAAAGGCGAATGCACGGACACCCGAGAGTTCACTGGAACACGACCACTACTTCCACTGCAAAATAAACAAAGGATAACCCTCGAATGTGGAGCCGGCCCACAAATAGGTTTACTGCCTCTCGGCCGTCTGGCATGTAAGAAGCTTCACATTGGTCCCGACAAGCAACAAGCCTGCTCAGATTTGAGAAACCCTGACAAATTTATAAGATTAAATTCCATAAAGATGACTTGAAATTGTAAATGAAACCAAAAATGCATCTATATATTGCTTTTCAAAATGATGTTCTTAAAATTCCTATAAGAGCAATCAACATTAGCACTAATAACCCATTCGTTTCTAGAGAAGATCAAGCCAATTCATAGCAAAGTTCTTCTGTAATCAACTTATAGAGGCAAAACTAAATCGTTTACTTTCCTAGATTTTCTGGGATTTTCACCAAATGTTCCAAGTAAGCCAATGTTAGCAACTGAAGAATGCTAAAAATGCCAGAAAAACATGAGGAGAAATGGATTACTTCATTTAGTATATTCAATATCACATCATGATTTTGAAATTATACCAAAAAGTGGAACATCTCATCTTTCTTGACCTTCTTCATAAAAAATTCTTACCTTAGGTGTCAAATGATAGGACGGGGATAAAATGCTATAGAAAGGCCTGAACCTCACATTAACAAAAGACCTCAAATTTTTTACTTTTAACGTTATCCATAATTGAAGCTGAATCACAGATACACTAATGCTACTGAACATGTAAAACTCCCAAAATTTAATACATGTTCTGTCATTTCTTCAATTTCAACCCAAAATATGAAAAGGAGGTGGGCTTCCCTCAAATTCTAAAAGGCTCCATGAGGAAGGTATTCAGCGAGAAGTGAAAAGATAGAACCATGCAGCACACCAGATACATCTCAGAGAATGAGGTAGAAAGGCTTTATAAGGGTAAAGAGAAAACCCGTGTCTGACCAACACCAGCTCCTACAGAAGGATTAGGCACGGGCTCTCAGATCATACTGTTCAAAGCCCTGCCCTCCTCTTTACCAACTGTATAAACTGGGATAAGGCTCATTGCCTTTCCAAACCAGGTTTGTCTGAAATGATGATGAAGATAATACCAATGCTATTACAGGACTGTCAGGAGACAACTAAAGGAGATAAAGCATGTACAGCACTTGGCGTAACACCAAGCATGCAGACAACATGAATCAGTGTCAGCTCGTAGCAGCAGCCGTGGCACGAGTAAATAATCACTCCAACAATGAGTGCTCATCTCACTGAGCATTTATTAAAACAGCACCACGGAAGAAACTAGTATGTTGATAAGATGCTTGTAGCCTAAGGATGAGGTAACACACAAATATCACACCAATCCCCTTAAGCAAAATTGATATATAAAAATCTGTATTTATATAAATAAGTAAAATTCCATAAATTGTGCATTGGAAAGGAATCTTTTATAGTCTCTCATCATTCCCTTTAATAGTAATACTGATTCATTTAAATTACGATTAAACTTATATATGAGGGTTTAAAATACCATCAAAATGTATCTATCATTTAAAGCTATGCTTTTAAACTAGATCACATTTGATCTGTAGCTGATGAAAACAACTTAAGAGGCCAGAATCTTCACTATTTTTTAATGAAATAAAAAAGAACAGAAAATATAATTGACTACATAGCATATGGAATCAAAGAACTACTTTGTGAACATCTTTTTTTGAAAGGGACACACACACACAGGCGTACACACATGCAAACATACATACACACATATGTAAAAGCATGTGACTGTGTATGGCATATTGAGTTGAATGTAATATGATTTCTTACTGTGGGTCATGGTCAAAAAAGTATGAAAACCACTGATTCAACACAAGGCCAATACTTGTGGTAGTGCTCCGAAAGACAAGACAGAGAAAAATTATTAATCTCCCTCTGAGATTAAAACACACACACGTTAACTGGGTTTTTCAGTGGTCACCTGGAAGACACGGCATCCCAATCCTGGCCATCTCCTCTGGGTCGCTGGCCTGTGCGTCCAACCACGGAAGGCCGGGGACTACTGCTTCCTGGAGAAGGATTCTGGGAATGATGAGTAACTCTAACTTCATGACAGTAAGACAAAGAAGAATTTTGGGAAACTACATCTGAGGAGGAGAAAAGAATGAAATTATCCCTCGATTGCAACAAATGATGATTATACAGCTTTTATATGTCATTCTTCCAAAAAACATTAACAAAGATAGTAGAAACACTTCTACTGGGGTAAAAGTAAAGGTCAACCTTTTCTGCAAGTATTCACTTAGCACATTTAGATTTATAACTAACCGACCTGATTACATGTAGTCTTCTAGCCAGCATAATCGACTTACAACATCCAGGACTGCCAAAGCAGAATAAAAGGTCATGCACTCCCCTGCTCAAAATTCTACGAGAAACCCCACCTCAAAGCACATATAAAAATGAAATCAAAGGGGCGCCTGGGTGGCTCAGTGGGTTAAAGCCTCTGCCTTCGGCTTGGGTCCTGATCCCGGGTTCTGGGATCAAGCCCCGCATTAGGCTCTCTGCTCAGCAGGGAGCCTGCTTCCCCCTCTCTCTCTGCCTCTCTGCCTACTTGTGATCTCTGTCTGTCAAATAAATAAATAAATCTTTAAAAAAAAAAAAAAAAGGAAATCAATGGGCGCCTGATGGCTCAGTAGGTTAAGTCTCTGCCTTCGGCTCAGGTCATGATCCCAGGGTCCTGGAATGGAGCCCTACATCGGGCTCTCTGCTCAGCAGGAAGCCTGCTTCCCCCGGCCCCGGCCTGCCTCTCTGCCCGCTTGTGATCTCTGTCTGTCAAATAAATAAATAAAATCTTAAAAAAAAAAAAGAACTCAAAAATGAACTGAAACCAAATGTAAAGAGGAACTCAAAAAATAAGCCTAAATATGAGAGTTAAAACCATAAAGCTCTTAGCAGAAAATATAGAGGTAAATCTTCATGATCTTGGATTGGCAATACATCCTTTGACATGTGTGGGAGGCCACGGTTAAGGCTTGAGACGAGAACCAAACCAGGCCCTGACTTGTGCCTCCTTTAAAGGCTGAATAGCCGAACAAAAGGCTTATGTTGATAAAGTCGAGTAGCACTGAGAAAGGGTCTGTGCTATGTGTTGGGCGCTCGCCTACGTGACATCCCACACGTTCGCTAGTCAGATAGAGACGATTTGGCCGGGGTCAGAAATTCTTGGCTGGTCCTTGCTGTCCTTGCACGGGCTATAGACTACACCACTGTAAGACTCAGCTGTGCTTACATAAACTATGTCTTGAGTGGCCTTGAAGTCAGTACATCTGGTGTTAGAAGGTCTGCTATTGATGTCTAGGAAATAGATAATAGGAAAGCTTGAAGGATTTTCTGTGCTTCTTGCAAACTCTTTAGTAATCAGCTAAAAATAGACACTTTTCTTATGATTGTTTCTGTTAGCTACAAAATGCCTCACAGCCTTGAATAAAATTGGCACTATTGGACATCCTCCTTGGTGCTCCTCCTGTCCCCATCTCTTTGTCTCTTAATTTCTTTTCAGCATCCTCTTACGCTCACGTTCCTGGTCGATTTGTCGCGCCGGCCGCGACAGACATGAAACCAAAAGCAGGACCAAAGAAAACAAAGATAAACTGGACTTCATCAAAATCAAAAACTTTAGTGCATCAAAGGACATTATCAAGAAACTGAAAACCTACAGACTAAAAAAAAATATTTGCGGATCATGTACCTAAAATAGACTTAAAATCAGGGTATATAAAGAACTCCTAAAACTCAACAAGAAAACAAACAAACGAACAAACAAAAACTCAAAAAACCACAGGCACCTGGGTCTCTCAGTGGATTGAGCTTCCAGCTCTTGATTTTGGCTCAGGTCACGATCTCATGGTCATAAGATAAAGTCCCACCTCGGGCTCCATGCTCAGCAAGGAATCTGCTTGAGATTTTCTCTTTCTTTCTGCCCCACTCTCCCCCAAACCTCCCACAATGCTCTCCCTCTCTCTCAAATAAGTAAATAAGGGGCGGCTCAGTTGGTTAAGCAGCTGTCTTCAGTTCGGGTCGTGATCTCGGGGTCCTGGGATTGAGCCCTGCACCAGGCTCCCTACTTAGCAGGGAGTCTGCTTCTCCCCCTCCCTTCTGCCTACCTGTGCTCTCTCTCTATCTCTCTCAAATAAATAAATCTTTAAAAAAAATGATAAAATAAAATAAGTAAATAAAATCTTAAAAACGAAAAACAAAAAACATCCAATTTAGAAAATGGGCAAAGACTTAAAAAGACAGTTTTCCAAAGAAGACACACAAATGGCTGGTCTGCATGTAAAAAGTCACTAGGAAATCACGAGTCATTAAAGTCATTCAAATCACTAATCATTAAGACTACTGAGTCTTCAGGGAAATAAATGAGAACCACAATGAAATACCTACCACCTCACACCTACTAGGATGACTATGATTTTAAAAAGGGAAAACGGGGCACCTGGTTGGCTCAGTCAGTTAAGCATCTGTCTTTAGCTCAGGGTACTGAGCTGCCTTTATTTCAGGATACTGGGATAGAGCCCTGAGTCGACTCCCTGCTCTCTCTACCCCTCCTCCCTGCTCGTGGTCTCTCTTGTGTGATCTCTCTCAAATATATAAAATCTTTTAAAGACAAATAAATGAAATAAGACAAAATGGGAAAATAACAAGTGTTGACAACATGTGGAGAAACTGGAAGCCTCACAGGTTGCCAGGGGGGATGTAACATCAGACAGCCACTGTGGCAAACAGTTTCCTTGTTCCTCAGACAGCTAACTGTAGAATTAACATGACCCAGCCATTCCACTCTTAGGTATATACCCAAACAGAACTGAAAACAGGCTCAGATATGCCAAAATTTACCAAAACATTATTCACAAGAGCCAAAGGGATAAGAACGACTCAAGTGTCCCTCAACAGATAAATGAATAAGCCAAATGTGGCATATCCACACAGCGGAACATTATTCATCCATAAAAAGGAATGAAGTTGTGGCACAGCTGAAACATGGACGAACCCTGAGAACATGACGCTCAGTGAAACGAGCCAGACACAAAAGGACAAACGCTGTATGACTCCGCTTGTATGAGGTACCAAGAACAAATTTAGAGACAGAACATAGCCAAGGTGCTGCAGAGAGAAGGGGACATGAAGAGCAGGGGTACAGTCACAGTTCTTCTATTTAGGGTGATAAACGTTTGAGAACAAATAATGGTGATGGTTGCATAAGAGTGTGAAAGCAATTAATGCCAACAAAATTGCACGCTTCTAAATGGTTATGATGGCAGATTTTATGCTATACATATTTTACCATATTTTTTTATGGAATTAAGTAAAATAAAGGCATCTGCAGAGGAAAAAAGAAAGCTCCCCAGCTTTCCCATTGCACTGCAAAGAAAATATGAAACGCTTCCCAAGATCTACAAATCCCAAAGCACTCTGGCCCCTGGCTACCTCTCTGATCTCACCCCAGTCGCTCCTTACTCCCCATCTCCCACTTACTGCGTCCACGCACACGCCGGCCTGGCTTCCTTTCCTCAGGCAGGTCACCTCATTTCCAAGGCCCCCAACCAGCCAGGAACACTGTTCCTGCAGCTCAGGTGGATGGTTCCTTCTCACCCTTCAGGTCACCTCCTCTGAGAGGCTCTCCCTGCCAATCCTATCCAGGTAAGCAGGGCTTCCCTGGTCACCTTCAGTCACATGACCCTTCCTATTTCCTTCGAGCACTTCTGACCTGAAACAAACTTGTTTACTCGTTTACTAGCTGTCCCCAAGCTTCTCATGGATGAGCTCAGAAGGGTGGGGACCTTATCTGCTTTGTTCAGGGTTATATCCCACAGAGCCTAGAACATCAGCTGGCATATAGTTGGTGATAAATAAACATTCAATACATGAATAAATCTTCAACGATACTATTTTTATCAACATTATAACTCTTATTCTGATGAAATGTGGGGAACCTGCAGATCTGTTATCAGTCATCTGCAAAATGCTCTAGCTCAAGAATGTTAATGAGGAACCCTACACCTGAGATATATAATAAAATTAATATATAGCATAAGTATGCAAGTAGTACAGGGCCAGTGAAGCTCTGAACAGAATAGGGACTAACTGTGAAGCATGATGACAAATCACTGTAATTTAACATTCAACTTTCAAAGCAAAAGTGCACAGAATTCCTAAGTTACAAAGTGTTTTGACAGAGCCAGTCTAGTGCTGTATTTGGCCATTAGGTGGTGCTTTCTCCCTTAAAAGTCTGGCACCATTAACACATTAAAACTACTCTCTACATCACAAGTTGCATAAAACCAGTTTTCATAAAATGCAAATTGAGGGCACCCGGCTGGCTCCGTCGGTAGTACATGCAACTCTTGATCCTGGGGTCGTGAGTTCAACCCCCATGTTGGGTGCAGAGGTTATTTTAAAATAAATTAATTAATTTAATTAAATATACCCAATGTTAAACAAATATTTACTTAAAAATTGTTCTTTTTCAAACCAAACAAACTACTAATACAAGTAACGTTATAAAATGCCCACAGCCCCACATGAATCGCTGAACTCAGAACTCTGGCCCTCGCTGCCGACAACCCTGTGCGCACAAGAGCGAAGGAAAACATCTCGCCAGAGGCTGTCATCAAAAAAAGAGGATGGGAGCAGGAGAGGTTCTGTCATACACACAACTGGTTTTCAAAGATGGTCATTTAATTACATTCAGGAATGAGGGGTTTATGAAAATTTATACAGTAAGTACAACAGGGAGTACTCAGAAGCATCTGTAAGTACCACCAGTGACTAATGAATAAATAAACAAATACCTCGTTTCCTAGAGCAAAAACCTGGATCTCGGTGAAAGTTAAGTCTGTTTCTTAAGCATGCACACAGCTGCTGCAAACAAGACACTGACTGTAACGCCAGGCGATGCTTTCCATCTCCTCCGGAGGCCAGTTTCAACAGAGATAGAAGGCTCTAAAATAAAGAGCAGCAAGGAGAATGATCAAAGGAAGGTGGGTGTGGAGTTCAAGTAAGGTCAAATGAATAAATAACTTGAAAAATATTTATAAACCAAGAAACAATAGGCAAAAATGACAGCAGAATGCCAGAAGATGGGACAAAACAAATAAAATTCAAATAGTGTTTGTTATATCTAAAATCTGTTGGATGAGTACCTACTCTGAGAGAACACGTGAATTATTCCCATTCGGAACATTAAGTTATACCATACTTTTTAAAAATCACAGCAAGCCTTCAGCATCTCAAACAGCTAAATCATTTTGCCACCTTTTGGCAACTAACAGCTTTTCCTCTGCTATCTTTCGACAACTGCAACAGTATGTATTAACAGTTGCCCTTCAGAGGTACCCACTCCAGTCCTGGGATTGCGGAGGGAGGGTGCTGGGGCATTATCAGCAGCTGTGGCTACGCCATGATCCCAGACCCCATATCCCAAGCTCTACTATTAAACAACAAACAAGACTGTAAAGAATCCATCTGAACCGCTCACTACTCTATTTCCACAGCATCTAACACTGAGCCTTACACATCCTAGATACTCAAAAAGCAATGCTATTCTCACTGCTAAGAAGGGTTACTGGTGGGGCGCCTGAGTGCCTCTGTCATTAGACGTCTGCCCTCAACTCAGATCATGAGCCCAGGGTCCTGGGATGGAGCCCTGCATCAATCGGGCTCCCACTCAGCAGGAAGCCTACTTCTCCCTCTCCCACTCACTCACCGTGTTCCCTCTCTCGCCATGTCTCTGTCAAATAGATAAATAAAATCTTTATTAAAAAAAAAAAAGAAGAAGAAGAAGGGTTACTGCTGTCAAATCTCAATTTCCAAAGTCTATTCTCCTCTTTAAGTGACCCATAAAAGGTAAATTCAAGGTGGCCAAACTGGACCTGTATGTGTCAAACAAGACTACCTCCTATTCGAAGAACTACCACTATCCAAAGAAGTTGGAGCAGAAGTGATTTCAGGAACCAAATACCTCATTTTTTAAATATAGTATATTCCTTCGCAAAGACTCCTACTTTCCAAAATTTGTTTCACTATAAAAAACTTCTCTGTTTCCGGGGGCTCAGATCAGTCGTTAAGCATCTGCCTTCGGCTCAGGTCATGATCCCGGGGTCCTGGGTTTGGGCCCCACACTGGGCTCTCTGCGTGGTGGAAAGCCTGCTTCTCCCTCTCCCACTCCCCCTGCTTGTGTTTCTCTCTTGCTGTGTCGCTCTCTGTCAAATAAATAAAATCTCTAAAAAAAAGTTCTCTATTTCAAAATCTAAAACAATTACAGAGGATACATACCTGAACAATTTTTGGCCTTTGAAGGAAAATTTCAGCAGGAAAATCTTGCATGATTACATCCTTCAATAGTTCACAGGTGTTCCAAATTAAAGTGTGGTTACTACTTCTTAAAGAGCTACCCAAAATAAATAAATAAATAAATAGCATTATTTAATTTTAAAAAGTTTACGTATACCAAACTCTAAGTAACCTAGTGGCAAAATGACTCTACCTAGCCTTCCTAGATCTTTTCCCTAATCAAGAACTCTGGGGTAGGTCCTTCCTCCATACGCCTACATTTGGTACTATGGCAACTGCACGATGACCTTCTATCCCCCACTGACCCTCCTCAAGAGCCGGCACTACACACTATCCACCACTGTATGCCAAGACTATCACAGTGCTCGGGGCACCTGGGTGGCTCAGTGGGTTAAAGCCTCTGCCTTCGGCTCAGGTCATGGTCCTAGTGTCCTGGGATCGAGCCCCACATCGGGCTCTGTGCTCTGCAGGGAGCCTGCTTCCACCTCTCTCTATCTGTCTGCTTCTCTGCCTACTTGTGATCTCTGACTGTCAAATAAATGAATAAAATCTTTAAAAAAAAAAAAAAAAGACTATCACAGTGCTCAAAATGAAATCAGTGAAGTCAAAGGGCACAGAATGCAACGAAATCTGCTAAATGACAGAAAATGTAAGAGCAAGTATAAAGTTAATTCTAGAAATTAAATTCCTTACTGCTCTTCCTTGGCCTAGTGAATCAAGCTGGGATTCTCCTCTTATCCGAGAGGACACCCCTCACCGTCTCAGACAGTATGTGCCCCCCAGGGATTCGACAATTGTTTACCTCCCACCACAAGAATTTATACCCCCTCTCTCAGCCCAGCTCCAGTCCACCACCCGCCATCCAGAGGTATGTTACTAGAAATCATAGCTCCTCCTTGAGGCCTGCCTCAGAGCTGACACCAAAACCACCCCTGCCGCTTTCCCACATGGACTCTACCTCTTCAATACGTTGTTCCAAGAGAATCTACTGATGCTATGGAAGTGCCAGCATCAAAAAGCATTTAATAGCATCCAACTGTTTATCTAGTCCTAACTCTAGCAAGCTGGTCTTTTTACTGTCAACTGAATATATTGTCCACTAAAAAATACTATACTTATGTTTAATCTTTTTCTATTTTTATTAACTAAGGGCATAAGCAATGGCCAATCGGAGAATCTGGTCAATTAGAGATGATTCCTACCACCAAGAAGCATATAAGAACCCAACCACAAAAACAAAACAAAAGCAAAATCTTGATGTGTAGCCAGATAATGGCAAATAGGAAGTTTCTGACTTGCTTTTTGAAACAGTGAAAATCACTCATATATTCCCATTACTACCTTTCACAGCCATTTAGTATGTTTTTTCCTGGTGAAAATGTACAGTAATGGCAACCAGATTTAATGGCTATAAATGAACCAAAATACATGACACACATCAGGTACCGTACCTTTCATTAGAGGAGAGAACATGTCTATCTGTTGTAGTCAGGGGTAGCCAAGGAAACGTAGAAAACTTCAAACACTTCATGGTCTGATTTACTGTTAATGGAACAGCAAAATTTAAGGGATCAAAGGCAATGTGGAGAGACTCACCACACTAAGAATACAGCTTCACCCTTAAAACAAGTCCTCAAATAAAGTTACATCTTACATTACATCTTCCAGTTACATGTTACAGTGACCTAAAATATACCAAACAAGGTCAGCTGCAAATCTGTTCCCTAAGAAGATAAATAACAGAGCTCTGTTTTCATAATTTACACAGAACCATATATTATTAGAATGGCATAAATACAAACCAATATTGAATGACATTTAGAGCTTCAATTACATTTTCTATTTTACCCTGTGGCTAACCAAAACACAGAGCTTAAATTTAACATAAAAGGAACTGGCATTTGGAGATCTTTAATTGTAGAAATTAAAAATGATATAAACATAATCAGACACTATATTTAATTAGTCATGTTCAAATATCCTCAATGGTGTTAGATGTTTAAACCTCTTTGAAGATGACTTGAAGACCATAAGGTTGAAGATCAAATATCACCACTCGAGATGAAAAGAAATCTGAGAAACCAACAGTGTTGAACTACCCTGTTCAAATTATTTTTTAACGAATCTCGTGTTGTACAAGTTAAGGCAGCAATGCTGAGAAGCAGTATCTAGTATCTACATAAACCCTTCCAAGTGGCAAATATTCCCTCTGCCAAATGCTTTGAAAAGAGCATGAAATCACTGAATTTAGATAACAGCATTATTAAATTCCCAAATATAGCACAGTTGTTTCTTTCAAAAGTGCTAAGATCCAAGCAGGATTTATTTTCTAACAGAAAAGTTAAAGGGGGGTGGAGTGAAGGACAGATTATACTGCACACAAAAAGATGTGACCAAAATAAGTCATATCGTCAATCCACAAACTGCAACTCATGGAACAAAATATCACCATCTCAACGGTCCCTAATGTTTTCCACAGTTGCACTCAAGTGTGCACCTTCCCAGACCTGGACGTACTCTCTCCCTTCAGATGTCTCTCACAGTCACTCAGTGAAGCCTCTTAATCATGAACACAAGAAACTACCATCTCAAAAACTGAGGCTCCCTAACAAGTCTAACAGAACTTTTACAGAAAGAAAAGGTAAAATATTTTAACAACTAAACAAGTCTGCAGGTCTTTCTCGTGTTGTTATTCAACCAGAGAGTTTCTACAGAAGCATTTTATTAATGCAGATAAACTGAATACTTAACATGAGCAGATATACCCTTGGACACAACCTTTTCATTTCAACTGTGCAGATAATAAACTGTCAGATACACGCTTATTTAATTATTCCCTAACTACATCACCCAGAACAAAGATTTTATCCTTTCTAAGCCTCAGGGCCTTCATCAGTAAAATGGAGATATAACAGTATCAATTTCACTGGGACTCCAGAAAAGATTCATTCATTCATCCGGAGAATACATACTGAGTGCCTAGGAAGCTTTTGGCATCATTCTGCTCACTGGGGATAAAGCAGTGTTCACCACCATCATTAAACTTATAACAAGGAAGACAAAAAGAGGTAATAAATATGTAATTTCAGATTATAATGTATGTTAGGAAGAAAATTAGACATAAAGTGATCACTGACAGGCGTCCTCAGGAAGGTCTCTCCAAAGAGGTAACATGTGAGCAGAGACATAGCCAGACATGAAAAGACCTGGATGAGACTCCAGGGAGAGAAAGAGGCCCTAAATCAGAACTCTTCAATCAAGTGGATGCTGGGATAAAGACAAATGACGAAACCCAAATGGTCCTGAGTCTTTGGCTTGAGTAACTGGATGAACAATACCATTTAGTGAGCTGAGAATAAATCCCAAGACAAGTATCTAGTGCATGGCACCGTTCGGGACAAATCTGTGCTCAGCTGGCTCAGGAGAACTACTGCCACCATCACCACCCACCACCAGAGTTGCTCAAATTCAGTTACAATAACATAAAATGTTACTATTTAGACTCTACATCCTAATTTTAGGAAACTGCAACATTCGGTTCAGTGCTGAAACATTTAAGTCTTTACAACAAGGAAAAGCACATTAATTTCTGATTTACCAGGTTAACAGGATCTACTTCTCTATACATATACACACCCATTGGTCGTGGTGACACTTCCATCTGCTGGAAATTACTTTTGTCTTGAGGAAAATATCCTATTAAGATTTCAGGTTGTTGTAGCAATTCTGATAAGAAAATATATATTACTGTATTATTGGTTCCTTATTTGCTAAAAGTAAAATTTACTTTTTTCAAATACTAATCTTTTAAGTCTTACAGTCATTTCAAAAACTAGAAAAATTATAGTAATTTGTTCACCTGAAGAGTCTTCCTATAGAGGAAAAAAGTGTAAATGCTGAGATAGTTTTTTTGGGGGGGGGGATTCCCCTCCCTTTTATGGTTCAGCAAATACAACTATTTGTTAAAATGAAAATATCCACAACATACATAAAGAATCTGTTACAAAGTATTTATTCAAGGACTCATCTCTGCTTCCTACTCCATCTCCTTCCTCTCTCTTACTCCCATTATGTAGTTCCTGACACTTCAACCTTCATTAATATCTTCATAAATAAAGATATTAACCTTAATTAATATCTTTAGAGAAAAAGTCAAAAACAAAGGAATCAAGCACTCTTTCAGTACCTTTGACAATTCTGTCACGTGTGATTACATATTCTGCAGCTCAGTTGCAATTAGAATGGGAACACATTATTATTGTTATTGTTGATCATTTGTTACTACTGCAGAAGTAATATAGCAAACTAATCTCAAAAAAGAAAATCTCGGGCATCTTTTAGGCCCCTTGACCAAAAAAGCAACAAATACAAATGAATCCTCCTCTGAATAACTGTGGGGGAGGGGGGAAGGTCAAGCTCATGTATGTTAATGTGAGAAAATGATCTCTTTTTTTTTTTTTAACCTCAGGTCCCTCTCCTTAGAATTAACCACTAGAACCAATACATTTCTATTTTAACAGAATGCATCAGATTGATTCCAAAGAGTTACCAGTTTGTCTGGTTTGGTAAGATGCAGGATATAGTGCAGCATCTTCTGAAGGAAGAATAAAAAGTCCATCCAGAATGCCATCGATTTCAGCCTGCAGATTGGGCTCCACGTCAGAACGAAGTTTAGATAAGAACTCCACTGCACCAAGGTCGACCAAATGCTGGACGGCTGGGGGATACTGAAATAAGGAGGACAACCATATGTACCAAGATGTCTACATTCTGTCTGACAGCAACAAAAACATGAAATTATTCTTAGTATTCTAGATGTTCCTTTTTTTTAAAAATAAATCTTGTATTGACATAGGGAAAAGTAAAGAACTTCCATGTGTATGAAATCGATTTATAGAGACGTGTAAACCACGTGATAACTCATGAAAAGCCCAGACACGCAGCACTAGAAATGCTCACTATAAACTCCCCTGTTTACTTACTGAATGCATCACCTCTCGCCATGGACTCCCACCCTACCCTGTCCTACCTCCAGCCAGAGAATGACAAAGTAACAATCCCCTCAGATGGCACAGTGACAGTGTGGAAAGGTCACGCCTGCCCGCTTGACCTCTGAACCCTGACAACCACCCTCAACACAGGCTGGGGACCCTCAATCTGAAAAACAGATCCAGAAAACGCAGGGTCACGTCCGTGAGGGATTTTTTTTTTTTTAAGATTTTATTTATTTATTTGACAGACAGAGATCACAAGTAGGCAGAGAGGCAGGCAGAGAGAGGGGAGGAAGCAGGCTCCCTGCCGCGCAGAGAGCTCGATGCGGGGCTCGATCCCAGGACCCGGGATCATGACCTGAGCCGAAGGCAGAGGCTTCAACCCACTGAGCCACCCAGGCGCCCCCCGTGAGGGATTTTTATCCATGGTCTGTACCGTGACCATTGAACGTGTTCCCTCTCATACAGACACATCGAATTATTAATAACCAAACAAGAGAACGAAACGAAAAACAGGAGGACCAATTTGTCGGCGTCCAAAGGATCCCGAAGAACTAGGACACACCAGAACCCAGAAGCTCTGTTACTCCAGAGAGCGCAGTAGAGACAATACGGGAGTCAAAGTGACGAGTAAGAGAAAAGCAAGTTGAGCCTCACAGACCCTGAGGAATTAAAATTCAACATCTCTCGTCAGTTTAAGAAAAAAAAAAAAAGTTGTAATTACTTAACTTTCCCAAAAAGTGCTACAACTAAATGACTAGGAAACCCTCGCTCTTCTGCTTTTACTTCAAAACGATCCTACCTTAACCAGTGTGTTGAGCAGGCCGAGAGCCTCCTCCTTCAGCGGGACGGACGGGAAGTTGAACCAGCTCAGCAGGTGGAGGAGCAGCGGCCTCTCCCGAGCCAGGTCGTCGCCGCGGACCAGGCCGCGCTCGAGCTTGCACAGGATGTTCCTGAGCGCGCGCTCCCTGATCTCGGCCAGCGGGTGCCCTGTCAAAACACCGCACGCGGCGCGTCGCCCACCTCCGCAAAGACGCCCACCCGGACTGACCCGACCACTCGCTTAGTTACGCTGGGGACGAGGGCAGGGCGAAGAGGGACATAAACCGGATTTTTTCACAGGCGGCCTCCGGTGCGTTCAGGACGCGAACCGCTGAGTTGACACGAAATCCCAGACGGGTCTCCGGGGGCTGCCCCGGAGAGGCCGGGACGAGAGGAAGCCGTCTCGGGGTGGGCCGGGATCGAGAATGCTACACGGCTATTCCTAGCAAGTGGCCACGACAGGAGGGTGACGGGAGCGAGGGGCGGCTCAGCCTGTTACCGAGTTTCCTGATGAGCCCCGTCAAGACCATTTCGTCCCGCTCAATCAGCCGCCGCCGGAGAATTAAACTGCCGCGCCACAGCGTCCGTCAACACTTAGTGTCCCCATGGAAACCCGGGGGTCGGACGGTGAGTTCCGCGATGCCGCAGGGAATCACCAGACGAACAGGAGGCACCCCGTGAGCTACTGTGAGCCCCCAGACACCACAGAAGCTTACAGTCTCTCTGTAATTACCACTAAGCAGTTCCTAGACAGCAGTCTTTATCGTAAGAATCGGAAAGAATGAGAAGACAAGCCGGGAATAGAACGCGTCCCGGCCGCGATGCACATCGGGAGTTGTGGTCTTCGCCCATTTGTGCTCCGTCCCCGGAATTCCGGGCTCGCCACGCACCCACCTTCCTGGGGTTCCGGCATCTCAGCGCGGGCTCGGGCGCGGGCTGCAGGGGTCCCGACGGGTGCCACCCGGGCCCTGCAAACTGGCTCCGGCCCTGCCCGTCTCAAGTCTCGGCTCCCAGAACTTTGCCATTGATAATGCAGGGTTTGGTGGGGTTTGGATTCCCGCACGCCCACAACCGCCCCACCACCGTCTGTTACTAAAATCACTTACTTTAACGGTAAAATGTACCTGCAACCGCAAGTGGCGTCCTCGGATCCCGAAGTTCCGTGTAGACAGGCAAGTCGCCAAAGACAAGGGGTGCGGGAGGGAAATACGAGAAGGGAAGAGAAGAAGGGGACTGTAGAAACAAACGAACAAATCGGGGCGGCGGGGTAAGGGTGGTTGAGTTTCGCACTGAACAAACAGAAAAATCCAAGCAGGGCTGAGAGCAACGACAAAGTTAAATGTGTCAAGTGGTTTTCATCCTAGAGAACATTTTCTCACGGATGTTTTCAGTGCCTTGGAAAGGCTGTCACGGCGGCATAATACCCGTTCCTGTGCTGTGGACATCAGCGAGGTTCCTCGCCTGACCTTCGAAGGGCCTGACCTTCGTTCTCTGCAGCGTCCGCGGGGCCTCGCAGCTCCACGAGGTCGCGGGCCGGATGGTGGCGATGTTTGCGCTGGACCTTGAAGGGTACGTAGGGGTTTGTTCGCCAGGCAGGGAAATGGGGTCAGGGAATTCCTGCCCGAGAAAACCGTCCGTGCAAAGCAAGGACTCAGAGTGCGTTCGTCGAGGGCCGCGGAAGAGCCGCTCTGTGCGGCCCGATTACCACCCGGGGGAGACAGGGAGGTGCCGGGGCTGCTGGCCCGCTGGTTGCTCTTCACTTGTCCCTCTGCTGAGCAGGAGACAGCAGTTGGGGATCAGAGAGTGCGAGGACAGAGGTGGGGACATTTAACCCAAGTCCCAGTCGTCCACACCCGAGCCCCACCGGCCGAGCAGGTAACGGGGAACGCATTGCTCAGCCCTCAGGGGAGAGAAGAGCTCATGCCGGTTACGGTGCCCAATGGACCCAAAAGTGGGAACAGTTACACCAGCTGAGAAGTTTCCATAGTGACCCAGGCATGAAGGCTACAATTGTGGATCCCAAGTGTCAGGGTCAAGGTACACGTGACAGTACAAAATGGAAATAACTTTTCAAAGATATTTCTAAGATGAAAGTCTTAGAAGATGAGACACTGAAGGTATCAGTGGGGAAGGGATGACGATGCTGTGGGAGAAAAATAAGTTACAGTTGACTCTTGAGCAACATGGGTTTGAACTGCCCGGGCCCACTGATGCACAATTTTTTTTTCAGTAAATAGAGTATGACTGTACTACAGATGTATTTTCTCTTCCTATAATTTTCTTAACATTCTCTTTTCTGTAGCTTGCTCTATTGTAAGAATATAGTGTGTACTACATGTAAAATACAAAATCTGTGTTAATCAATTATCTGTTACCGGTAGGGTTCGTGTCAACAGTAGACAAGTGGTAGTTAAGTTTTGTGGGAATCAAAAGTTAGATGTGGATTTTTGACAGCGCAGGGCTCACTGTCCCCAAACCCTGTTGTTCAGGGGTCAGCTATAATTTAAAACAAGCATGTTGCAAGCAAAAAGGGGGGTGTCAAAAATGAAATGAGATTTGATGGACATACAACATTATATCAGTATTGATATTTGATATTGATAGACACTGCGAAATGACCAACCACACTATGTCTGGTAGCCATCCATCCAAAATGGTTTTGTTTATGTTGTTTTTATTTTCTGATTTTTATTGTTATTGTTGAGCGTATATTGTTTTTATAATTACAAAAAAAGTCATGAAGTCCTGCTTATCACATTCAAAGCAATTATGTATCATTTTTCTATTAGACTAAGTATTGATTTGCCAATTTTTCCTCAAAGAATCAATCTTCAACTTATCAATTCTCTAAAAAGAATACTCATACTCTAATGTATTTACTGTACTTTTACTTATTATCAGTAACTTTCTCCTTCCCTAGGTTTGTTTTGCAGTTCCTTTTCTCACTTCTTGAACTAAAGGTTGCTGTTTATCTGTATTCTTTCTTATTTAGTTAAAGAGAATTCCATGAATCCACATCTAAGGAAAGGTTTAAGCATATATCATGAGTTCAGATTTAAAATGTTCTCTCTACAGTTAGAACTCTCAACCATGCTGAACCTATTTTGATACTTTCAATTTCACCCAAGATCTATGTAGGAGGTTTTTAATCATCAAGTCTGTCCTGCATATCCTTTAATTATTCATTTTTACTGTTACTGTATCCCAATCAGCAACTGGGGTTTTTGTCATTTTGAACTTCGATGTGGTTTTTTTAAATGATGTCCGAGTGCTTGAAAAATGGACAGTTGATATTTGTGTGCATGTATGGAGAACTGTATGGATGTATATTTGTAATTTTCTGCTTGTACTTACAGTAGTTTTTGTTATATTTCTTTAAATGCCAACTTACAGGGAAATCATGTTGAATTTTACCTGGTGGTAAATGACAAGTCGTTCAGCTGGCAGGGTCTGTATGCTCGGGACTGAATGAAAAGTAGAGATCTTGTATGTTGGGATCTGCTTGTCACAAACCATGCAAGATTAAAGAGAAAAACATGTGGATCCAGGAGCACAGGTCAAGTTCTAATTATTGAGCTCCGCTTAATTATCAACCATCCTTCGACCTCTCAGTCATACCATACCCACAAATCACTGGCATTGCCTCAGTCTGCTATACTGGATCCTTTGGCTTAGATGAAGAGATATTTATACCGAAAGTCACAGGAAATATTCGGTTACTCTCCTAAGAACTCATACTGTCTGTGGTGATTTAGTCTAAAAGAAAAAGAAATGCTTTATTATTTTTTTTTTTCCTGGAAAGGTTGTGCAGTTTTGCTCTTCCTCACAATTTGAACTTGGATTCTAATACTTGGGGTTATAACCAGTAGGTCTGTCAGTTGGGATCATGTGCACTTCCTACCCTTTATTTCTATATCTTGACTAACTTAAAATCCCTGGCTCATAGTCATATAAGCTAAACAAACTGTTACATAGAGCACAAACCTTGGAACCAGACATGGGTTTAAAACCAGCTTTGCAACCTTCCTAATTGCATAATTATGGGGAAGCTCATTAACTTTCTTGGTTGCAAATGACAAAAATTTTACTCAGAGGAGTAAGCAAAAATGAGATTTATTACCTTGCTCTAGAAAAGGATCTAGCCTCAGAGACTCAAAAATATTACTATTCTTTTTCTCAACATCTTAGTCTTGCTTCCCTCAGTATGTTTGTCCCATTCTTTTTTAACAGGCAGGATCCTCCCAAAATATATAGGGCAAAAGAGGAGTGTGGTCCAGACTTCCATCTTCCCATATAGTGACCCAAGAAGAAAGAAAGAACCTTTCTCCCAACATCCAGATATAAAAGCTGTGATGGGAAAGCCCATCTGATAGTGATTATGAGATTGCCCGATCCTGAATTATTCCTTCACACCCTGAACTGTGGGGCAGGGCATTATAATCGTACCAGAGTTACAAGGAGTTGGGCAAAAGACTTCCACCAAGGAAAGGGGTGGGACGAACAGAAAATGGGGTGGGGGGGAATCTTGGGTACGGGGGAACCCTGATGCCTCTATAATACCTAAACCTCAGCTTGTACAGGTTGAAATTGGGGTTAAAGATAACACCCACTGATAGGACTATGTGAGGACTAAAGGAGATAAACCAGGGAAAGCGCTTACCCCAGGACCTCTATAATAGGTAGTTGCTGCAAATAATAGAGATTTTAGTGGCTGTCAAACTTGAGGATGCCTCTTTGCCATATTGAATGTTTGGTGTCTCCCTCCTCCCCCCTCCCCAAAACTTGTATGTTAAAATATGATCCCCATTGTGCCTCTCTGCCTACTTTTATTTATTTGACAGACAGAGATCACAAGTAGGCAGAGAGGAAGGCAGAGACAGAGAGGGGGAAGCAGGCTCCACGCTGAGCAGAGAGCCGGATGTGGGGCTTGATCCGAGGATCCTGGGATCATGACCTGAGCCGAAGGCAGAGGCTTAACCCACTGAGCCACCCAGGCGCCCCAGGACTCATGCTTTTCTTAAAGATGTTCCAGATCGGTCCCTCCCCTTTTAGCCATGTGAAGACAGAGAAAAAAGAGCTATCTATGAACCAGGAACCTGGTCCCCACCTGACACTGAGCTTCTTAGTACTTTGATCTTGGGCTTTCCATCCTCTAGAACCGTGTTTATATCTAGAACTGTTGTTTATAAGCCATCCCTATCCAGTCTGTGGCATTTTATTATAGTAGCTAAATGGACTGAAATATTTGTCTTTCTAGGAAGAGAATGCAGTGTTTTACTTCATGTTAGTGCTACCTGCAAGTAAAACCACGAGGTAGCTCTGTTCAGCAGAGGGACTCAGAGGGACCTGGCCCAAGACACAGTCTGTCCGCTCCCTGCGGGAGGTCTCACAGGCAGAGGACTCAGGACTGTCCAGCTATTGATGCAGCCATACCCAGGCACAACTGCCAGGGGAAAGGGAGTTCTCTGACCCTCTTTTCCTCATTTTTCAGAGGGAAGGAATTATTGGCCCAAAGGAGAAATTCTTTTATAAGCCACTTTTACATTAATTGGGGTATTTATTTATCAAGACAATATATAAAAAAGAGCAAATAAGCAGGATTCATAAACAAAAAGACTAACCAACAGATGTGGGTTATTTGTGGTTATTCAAGTTATTCATGGTCCCCAGGACAGGCAAACATTGTGTGTCTTCCAGAAAGTCGCCCAAACCCCAGCCTGCCTTAGTCAAGAATAAAGATCATGATTCAGAGTGCCTGGGTGGCTTGGTTGGTTGTGTGACCAACTCTTGATTTCAGCTGGGGTCGTGATCTCAGGATAGTGGGTTGAGCCCCATGTTGAGCTCTGCCCTGAGCAGGGAGTCTGCTTAAGATTTCTCTCCCTGTGCTCCTCCCCCTGCCCCATATACACGCTCTCCATCTTTCTCTCAAAATAAATAAACCTTAAAATAATGTTTTTTAAAAAGAGCATGATTAATTAATAATTTGGATCTTTGGGAGTTTTTTAAATTTTTTTTTTTTTAAGTAGGCTCCATGCCCATGATGGAGCCAAATGTGGGGCTTGAACTCACAACCCTGAGATCAAGACCTGAGCAGAGAGCAAGAGTCAGTTGCTTAACAAACTGAGCCACCCAGCACCCCAATAATTCTGACCTTTAAGAAGGAAAAATGGTTGTGGTGAAAGGTTTCATCCCCTAGTTAAGAACTGTCCTAATCATGCTCCATAATTTTGTTCTATGAATTTACATAATATTTAATTTTTAAGGGGACCATCACATTCTAATTCATCTTCCCAATACCAAAATAGAAAAGTAATAAATATTTTATGCCATTTTGAAGTGGAAGAATTGAAACAAGGTATATTCATGTTCCACTTCAAATAGCAAAGCAACATAGATTTGAACTTTGCTTTCTTTGCACAATTTAATAAATAGGGTTCTTAATTATAGATGTGGAGAAGCAGACAAGGACGTCTGCTATCACCATTGCTGTTCAATATTGTAGTGGAAGTATTATTCAGAGTAATTGCCAAGAAAAAGAAATAAAAGACATTCCAGATTAGTAAGGAAAAGTAAATCTATTTCTATTTACAGTTGACATGACCTTACATGTAGAAGACTCGAAGGAATCCACAAAGAAACTATTAGACCAAAGGAAAGACTTTAGCAAGGTTACAAAATACAAAATCAATACACAAAATCAAATCCTATTTTTCCACATACGCAATAAAAAATCCAAAAATTAAATAAAGAATATACATTTACAATAATGTTAAAAAGAATAAAATACTTGGGAATAAATGTAACACAAATATAGGACATCTACGTGGAAAACTACAAAATATCATTGAAAGACATTTTTTAAAAGATTTTATTTATTTGTCAAAGAAAGAGAAAGAGAACACAATCGGGGGGAGCAGCAGGCAGAGGGAAAAGCAGGCTCCCTGCTGAGCAAGAAGCCCTATACAGGGCTCAATCCCAGGAACCTGGGATAATGACCTGGGCCAAAGGCAGACACTTAACCAATGGAGCCACCCAGGCATCCCCGTTGAAAAACATTTTTAGGGGTGCCTGGGCAGCTCAGTCATTAAGTGTCTGCCTCTGGCTCAGGTCATGATCCCAGAGTCCTGGGATCAAACCCCGAATCAGGCTTCCTGCTCTGCGGGAAGCCTGCTTCTCCCTCTCCCACTTCCTTGTGTTCCCTCTCTTGCTGTGTGTGTATCTCTCTCTGTCAAATAAATAAATAAAATCTTAAAAAAGAAAAAAGAAAGAAAGAAAGACATTTTTTAAAGACCAGACTGAGTAGAAAGACATCCTGTGCAATTGATTGGAAGATTTTGTACTGTTAAAATAGCGAGACTCCCCAAACTGAACTACAGATTTAAAGCAGTCTCTATCAAATACCCAGCTACCTTTCTCATAAAATTAATGTTTATCCATATGGAAACAATATGGATACTATTGGCTTATATTCATGCAGAAATTAAGGGAACCAGACTGGACAAAACTAACCCAAAAAAAGAACAAAATTGAAGGACTTCTGCTTCCCAGTGTCAAAACTTATTACAAAGCTACAGCATCTATTGTATTACAGCATCTACAGCATTACTGACATAAGGACAGACATATACACTAATGGAATAAAACTGAAAGTCCAGAAATAATCATTTACATTTGTGGTCAATTGCTTATCAATAAATATGCCACAACAATTCAACAAGGAAAGAATATTTTTTTCAAAAAATGGGACAACCCGATATCCACATGCAAAAGAATGAATTTGGATTCATACCTCACACCGTCTACAAAATGAACTCAAAATGGATCGAGGTCCTAAATGCAAGCACTTGAGATTATAAAATTCTTGGGGAAAAAATAGGCATAAGTGTTCATGACTATGAATTAGGCAGTGGTTTCTTAAATATGGCAACAAAAACACAAGCAAAAATTTAAAAAGGTAAATTGGACATCATCACAATGTAAAATTTTGCACTTCTAAGGATACTATCAAGAAAGTGAAAAGTCAAGCAAAGAGTAGGAGAAAACATTTGCAAACCATGTATCTAATAAAAATCTTTTATGCAAAATATGTTAAAACAACAAAAATCCTTATAACTCAACATTAGAAAAACTACCCAATTTAAAAATGGGCAAAAAATCTGAATAGACAGTTCTTCAAAGAAGGTATCTAAATGGCCAATAAACACGTGGGAAGGCTCAGCCACCTAACATTAAAGAGAAGATGCTTCTCTCAGTGGTTTCCAGGCCCGGGATTTTGACTTTTGGGTATAAGAAAAACAAGAAGAAGCTGTATGTGTCGCTGCCTCAGCAGATGGCATCACCTCATCCAAGCAACAGTACCCCTGGCAGCAGCAGAGGGAGCAATGGAAAGGACCAGCTGAGCAAAACCAACATCTATATCCGGGGATTGCAACCAGGCATTACTGACCAGGACCCTATCAAATCGTACTGGTCATATGGCAGGATTGTCTCCCCTGAGGTCATACCGGAGAAAAGCACCAGCAAGTGCAACAGCTGTGGCTTTGTGGACTTTGACCGTCCTTCGGCAGCACAGAAAACTGTAACAGCACTGAAAGCCAGTGGCATACAGGCACAGAGCCACAGAGCAACAGGGGCAGGACCCCACAAAGTTATACCTGTCAATCCTTCCACTAGCAATGGATAAGCAGGAACTAGAAGAGGAAGCCCTCTGGCCAGGTTATCCTCACTGGAATCCTCCGAGACACCAGTGGGACCAGCAGAGGGGATGGCTTTGCAAGAATGGAGTCCACAGAGAAGTATGAAGCCATCATCACCCACTGTAATGGAAAATGTATTAAGACACCCGCTGGAGGGGCGCCTGGGTGGCTCAGTGGGTTGGAGCCTCTGCCTTCGGCTCAGGTCATGATCCCAGGGTCCTGGGATCGAGCCCCACATCGGGCTCTCTGCTCCGCAGGGAGCCTGCTTCCTCCTCCCTCTCTCTCTGCCTGCCTCTCTGCCTACTTGTGATCTCTGTCTGTCAAATAAATAAAATCTTTAAAAAAAAAAAAAAAAGACACCCGCTGGAGTTCCAGCCCCATCTGACCCCTTGCTTTGCAGGATTGCTGACAGTCCGCAGAAATGGCAGAACCAAGGGAAGTCTGTGCAAAATGGACAGGCCTGGCTAAGGAATGCAGCTGTGGGTGGTATAGCCTTGACCTAGGACCCCAGCCCAGCTCTTCAGAATCCGTTTTCCCATTATACCATCTCCCGCAGCAGGATGCTTGCTCAGTCCGCACCCTCCCCGTGTCTTCCATCTCCTGTGTCTTCCGACCACATGTGAGCCACACGTGTGACTGACTCACACATGTCCTCTGCCGTCACCTAAGCCCTCTTCGATGCGCCACCCATCACACCTCCCGCGGCTTTCAGCTTCAGTTCTGCCCCGAGGGATGGATCACCCCATTTCTCTCCAGCCTGCCTTCACAGTGGGACCGCGTACCCAGCAGGGGGCACCTCTCCCTCAGCAGCACAGGCACGTACATGCCTGTGGCTGTCACTGCACAAGGAGCGCACTTCTCCCAGTACACCCCTGTGCCTTCTCCCAGGAACCGAACCCACACTATCTCTGAGGTCCGCCCACACAAATACACTACCGGAGGTGCTGATGCTTCCGGACTCCGGGGGCTAACCAGGAACGCCTTCCAACCGTGGGCCTCGCTCAGCACGAACACTTGGGCATCGCTTTTCACAGGTCTGGGCCCGGAAAAAGATCTCTGCACTCCGGCCCTCTGCTTATTCCTCCATTTGTGAGGGCGCTGAGGGCGACTGTCACTTTTGGTGTGTGCTGCATTCAAGGAGATCAAAAGAACTTTCTTTTCTTTCTTTTGCCAAGAAAGTTGTATATTTTGTTCCTAACTACAACATACTCTTTCCATATATCCCCCCAAAACAAAAACAAAAACATATGAAAAGATATGGAACATCTTTAGTTATCAAGGAAATGCACATCAAAAAAAATCAAAATGAGATACTTCTTCACCCTCTCCAGGTTGGCTGTAATCAAAAATAGGGGAAATAGCATTGTTGGCCAGGATGTGCGGAAATTGGAACCCTCACACCAGCTGCTGGGGGTTGAGAGTGGTGCAGCCACTGTGGAAAACAGTCTGGCAGTTCCTCCAAAGCTGAATAATAGGATTAACATATGACCTAGCAATTCTCTCCTGGATATATACCCAAGAGAACTGAAATAGTCAACAGTTCCTCAAAAAGGTAAAGATAGAATTACTATGTGACCGGCCAATTCTCCTTCTAGGTACGTGCCCCCTGAATGAAAACACGTACCCACACAAACTTGTATATGAATGTTGATAGCGGCCTCCTTTGTAAGAGCTGAAAGGTAGAAGCAACCCAAATGTCCATAATTAATGAGTGGATAGACATGGGTGTGTGGAATGGATAAATCGTATCTATACAATGAAACATTATGTAGCTAAAAAAAAAAAAAAAAAAGGTAAGAAATACTGATGCACCCTATAACATGGATGAACCTTGAAAACATTATGCCAAGTGAAAGAAACCAGACACAAAATACCACATAGTATATGATCTCATTTAGATGAGCTGTCCAGAGCAGGCACATCTACGGAAGCAAAATGATTCAGAGTTTACTTAGATTTGGTGGTCGTTGGGGCAACTGAGCAGTAATAGCTAAGAGGTGAGGGGTTTCTCTCTGAGATGATGAAAATGTTCTAAAATTACCTGTGGTGACAGTTGCACGTATCTGTAAACATATTTAAAAACCATTGAAATGTACACTTTAAATTTGTGAATTACTTGGCACATGAATTCTATTTCCATAAGGTGTTATGAAAAGAAAAGCAGTAAGACATTAAGTTGAAAACAAGAATTTCTTTTATATTTAGTAAAATTACTCAGTAGTTTCTATTTTCATATGTTTTTATAAAATTACTA
Source organism: Enhydra lutris kenyoni (assembly GCF_002288905.1). Taxonomy (NCBI): domain Eukaryota; kingdom Metazoa; phylum Chordata; class Mammalia; order Carnivora; family Mustelidae; genus Enhydra; species Enhydra lutris. Next base: position 7,813,170 of record NW_019154120.1, on the reverse strand, counting down.
AGTAACTTACCTTCTTTGTTCAACATTGCATCATTGTCATTGGGCCAATAGATAGACCTCTGTTGATTCTGCCTTATTTTTTTAAAGATTTTTAAAAATTATTTATTTGAGAGAGAGAACACGCGCACTAGAAAGAGAGAAAGCACGAGTGGGGGGAGGGGCAGCGGAAGAGCAGGGGGAGAAGCAGACTCCCCACTGAGCAGGGAATCAGATGTGGGCTCCATCCTTGGGGGACTCCGGGATTGAGACCTGAGCCAGGCAGATGCTTAACCGACTGAGGCACCCAGGCACCCCAATTCTGCTCTTTTTAATACTTGCACAATATTCAATATTGCATGCTTGAAGGTACCACTATTTGCCATCCTCTTTATCGATGTTTGTATTGTTTCTAGTGTTTTGCTTTTACAAACAATGCTGCAATAAATATTCTTATACATAAAAAAAAGAGTTCATTTTAAGGGGCACCTGGGTGGCTCAGTGGGTTAAGCCTCTGCCTTCGGCTCAGGTCATGATCTCAGGGTCCTGGGATCGAGCCCCACATTGGGCTCTCTGCTCGGCAGGGAGCCTGCTTCTCTCTCTCTCTCTCTCTCTGCCTGCCTCTCTGCCTACTTGTGGTTTCTCTCTGTCAAGTATATAAATAAAATCTAAAAAAAAAAAAAGGCTATAAGTCAAACCTCTATTCTAAAAAAAAAGAATTCATTTTATAAAGAACTTAATTTGTAAAGACACCAAGATAGTTCTGTAAGGAGAATCAGTGTCCTTTCCAGAGAATTTGTGAGAGCAGTATTTTCCATGTATCTGGTGACATTTAGACTCAGCCTTCTAAAGTGATAAGATGAATGGCCCTTATGTGAACCTTTGAGCTTCATTCCCAGGCGTCTGCATTATTCAGCAAGACGTTTCCACCCCCGTCCCCCTACTGCCTTCCCATTGAGGTAACTGTTCACTCTGTCATCTAACCACTGAAAAACTTTCCCTTTGGTAAAATGAGGTAAGTATATATTTCCATCTTCACACTGTGAGATTTAATTAGCTAATGATGGAAAAGTCCTTGGATGAAGAGTGCAATGGAAGTTCAAAGTAATATTGTTATTATGTTTAGATATATTCTCAATATGTAAAGTCACATAACTTTGCTGTTACAGTCAGATATGTGATTCTGGGCAAGCATTACTTGCAGGGAGAAAAAATAAGAGCCAGCTTTTTGGAGATCTAGCACAAAGGCATATTTTCCTGTGATCTTAAGGTGGTGCCCATGTTTGCCACCTCTCTCAATTCAACTCTAATGATAATGGTCTCCATTTGTGCCCCTGCTGCCTGTAATCTATTTAATTGAAGTTACAAAAATGACCCTGACTTTCAGCCCTCCCTTGGCAGGTGGTGCAGCTGTGCTGAATATTTCTTGGATCTGTAAATAAAATACTGATTCTAGTCACTTCTACAGAATGCATTTTGATACTGCAGATTTTTTTCAGTGTTGGCTCAATTAAGTTAGGTATCTCTAAGGGAAAGTAGGTTATCAGTTAAGGCAAAAAGGCAGTCTACAGCTAACACTGGTAATTTCTTTAAAAAGTGCTTTGAGCCCTCTCCTAATTTGTGAAGGTAACCTTACACAGCAATCAGATAGATTAAACACTGTGTCATGTTGACTCTGAAATGAAGACAAAAGCCTTGGAATTCTAAAGAACATCTTCTCATACATCAGGTCTCTACAATCAATACATTCTTTACTGGTAGTATTTTAGGACACATGAGATGGTCTAGGACGGACTGGGTTTCTAAGGGACCTTTGGCTGACCACTGAAGACCTCTCCACCTTTGCTTCTCAATGGGAATTTGGCCCATGTTATGTGCTTAATAAACATTCTAATAGAAAAATGAATGTACTTCCAGATGATGCTTAAGATCATTGTCCTGGTAGTTTCTGAACATAATTTGTTCATCATAAGTGTTTCCCCTCTCTGGGAATTCATATCCCTCATCTTTGTTCTGATGTGTACCTAGTAGGCAGACTAAGAGCTCCCCCAAAGATGTCCACAGCCTGATTCGTGGAACCTATGGACTCCCTTACTGATTAAGGTTGCTGATGGAATTAAGATCGCTAATCAGGAGAGTTTAAAACAGTGAGACTGGGTGCCTGGGTGGCTTAGTCATTAAGCGTCTGCCTTGGTCATGATCCCAGGGTCCTAGAATCGAGCCCTGCATTGGGCTCCCCGCTCTGTGGGGGGCCTGCTTCTCCCTCTCCCTCTGCCCTTGCTTGTGTTCTCTCTCTTGCTGTCTCTCTCTCTATGTCAAATAAATATATAAAATCTTAAAAAAAAGAAAAAAGCTAGAATGGGGTACTTGGGTTGCTCAGTCGGTTAAGCGTCTGCCTTAGGCTCAGGTCATGATCCCAGGGTCCTGGGATCGAGCCCCGTGCCCGGCTTTCTGCTCAGCGGGGAATCTGCCTCCCTCTCTCTCTCTCTCTCTCTCTCTCTGTCCTGCCCCCTCTGCTTGTGCCCACTCTCTCTCTTACTCGCTCTTGCTCTCTCTCTCTCTCTCTCTCTCTTAAACTCTTTTTAAAATAATAAAATTGTGAGAGTATCCCAGATTTTCTGAGTGGGTTCAGTATAATCACAGATAAACAACAAAAAAAGGTAAAGGTGAAAAAAAAAAAAAGACAAAAAAGGAGGTCACACAGTGAGGCATGTGAGATTCACTTGCTGTCACTGGCTTTGAAGACAGAGGAAGGGGCCAAGCTCCAGACGCCAGAAAAGGCAAGAAATGGGTTTTGTTCCACAATCTGCGGAGAAGACGTAACCCTGCAGACACCTTGATTTTAGCCCAGGGAGCTCCTGGTCAGACTTTTGACCTGCAAAACTGTAAAATAATGAATTTTTGTTGTTTTAAGCCAGCAAGTTTGTGGTCATTACAGCGGCACACAGAAAATGCATACGGTTCCCTTTTTTCTTGTTGACTCACTAGAGTTCCTTGTATATTCTAGATGCTGACCCATGTTCTACTTTTCCATATTAAAAGTATCTCCTTACCTTTCTTAGGATTTTTTTTATTTATCTGAGAGAGACAGTGAGAGAGGGAACACAAGCAGTGGGAGTGGGAGAGGGAAAAATAGGCTTCCTGCCAAGCAGGGAGCCCGATGGGGGGCTCGATCCCAGGACCCTGGGATCATGACCGGAGCCAACGGCAGACACCCAACAACTGAGCCACCCAGGTGCCCCATCTCCTTACCTTCCAATCTGTCACTTTTTCTATGGTGTCCTTCATTCAGCAAAAATCCTTAATTTTTGTTAAGTCAAATATCTCGTTTTTTTCTCTCATGGATTGTATTTTTTGGTATTTTATTTAAAACCCTTTCTCTTGGGGTGCCTAGGTGGTTCAGTCAGTTAAGCATCCAACTCTGGATTTCAGTTCAATTCATGATCTCAGGGTTGTAAGATCGAGCCCTGCATTGGGCTCCATACTCAGCAGGGAGTCTGCTTGAGAGTCTCTCTCTCTCCCTCTCCCTTTGCCCCCGCAAATAAATAAATAAAAATCTTAAAGCCCTTTCTCTCCCTCAAGTTCCAGAGACATTTTCCTTTCCTACTTTTGTTGGAGTTATGGCTTAACCCAGAGTTAATCTGGGCTTCTAGTTCACAGAGAACTTTTTCTTTCATGTGGTATAAAGTAGATCTCTGTTGGTTAGGATACTGGCCCAACTACTTTAATGGTGTCCAAACCATCTGTGGCCTAAGAAAGATAGAAATTTCTCTCTCACCGGAGGTGAAGATACCAGCAGGCAATCCAGATGTGTGGGACCCCGACACGGTGCCTTCTATTCCAGAGTCCAAGCAGCTGTTCTAGTACAGGTTTTATCTCAAAAGACAAGGAATGTTTTCCTTCTCACTTGCTTTCTGATAAATGTATCCAAAGACAAACTTAATATTATGTTCTTCTGAAGCAGAAGATTGTAAGACCATCTAAAGATTCGTCTCCCAGTGTTTTGGCTTTAAGTGCCTTCACCATCATATATTCCTGAGAATCTTATGACTTGCTTGGAGATTTCCGTTAACACTTGGCAGATTTAGCAGTTTGTCCTGGTTTTCCCCGCATTGCCTGTCCTAGAATCATCTTCTATGAAATTTTTGCCTTTGGTTTTCAATGTTGTGTCATGGTGTAATTTGGGGGGATAAACTAATTTAATAATCAGTGATCCAAATGTCAGTTAAAATTTAATTGATCCTATGAAACAGGTTACCAGGAGCCGGGGGTGGGGGAGTACTGTTGAATGGGTACAGAGTTGCAATTTGGGAAGATGAAAAGTTCTGGAGCTGGGTGGTATGAGGATTGGACAACATTGTGAATGTGCTTATGCCACTGAGCTGTGCAGTTAAAAATCATTAGCTTAGGGGCACCTGGGTGGCTCAGTTGGTTAAGCGACTGCCTTCAGCTCAGGTCATGATCCTGGAGTCCTGGGATGGAGTCCCACATGGGGCTCCCTGCTCAGCAGGGAGTCTGCCTCTCCCTCTGACTCTCCCCCCCCCATGCTCTCTCTCTCATTCTCTCTCTCTCAAATAAATAAATAAAATCTTTTTAAAAAAATAATTAACTTGGCAAATTTTATTTAATGTATATTTTACCATAATTTAAAACATAATTTTTTTTAAAGGGAGGTAAGTTTGAAAAGTGAGAAGAAATGGCCGATAGGGTCCTGTAATGTCTCACCACAGTTTCATGATTTTTTTTCCAAAGGTGACCCTTTACAGTTATGTAATAAGAAATAAACAGGTGACAACATCACAGAGATAAGGAATGAGGGACAGATCAGTGCAGAGGACATCCAAGCCATATCAGGAACTCGGATGGGGGGGTTGGGATTGCAGAATGTAAGACTTCAAAATGAATTTAGAGATTGTGTTCATGGTTTAGTTTGCATATTTATGTTTTATTTTAACCCAGTGGCCATGGGTCTCCAGAGTACCAGTCCATCCCTAGCTTTTTTTTATAATTTTTCTTAATTTGCGCAGGTGTGCTGTTCTAAGGAGAAAGTCCGTGGCTTTCATTGAATCCCAAAGCATTCTCTCAACCCTCCGAAACTAAAGAAATGGATTGAGCCCATGCTCACCTTTCACAGATGAAACCGACACTAGAAGAAACATGGCTTCAAGCCCAAGGTCGCAGGGGTAGTTAGAGTAGGTCCTGCTTCTTCTTTTCACAGGAGGTATTTTGAGTTTCAGGTGACTTCCTCCTTGAGAGTGTTTCCATTTTTAAAAGAGCACTGCTTGGAACTCACTGTCCTCAGAACAAAGGAAAGGCTTGTAGCACAGCTGCCTCTGCTGCTCCTGCCTTTACTGATTCCAATGGGAGTCCTTTACTGAGGGAGGGACGAGGGCGACCAGAATAGAACGGAAGCAGTGGAAGGGTAGAGTATAGGCTAACAGCCATGCGGGGTGGAAGGCAGGTGCTGACTTTTTTTGGATATCCTTGGGTTTAAATGACTCCCCTGAGAAGGTGACAGGAACTAGAACCATTGTGCTCCTATCATAGGAGAATCTAGCCTCGGGGCTGGGCAGGGCACAGTCCGGCTTCCCCAGGGAGGATGGAGAGTGATTTGCAGCAGGACCTTCCTAGAACAAAAGGAGAAGGAAGGAATTTGGACTTAGCACAATGACTACAAAGACTGAAAAGGCAGTCTGATAAAGATTCCAGCCAGCCAAAGAAATGTAAGCCCTCTTCTTGGCGAGAACTAGCTGTGTGTTAGTAATAAGATCCTTTCTCAGGAAAGCAGGTGCTTTGTAGACAACTGGTCTTAATGAGCACGCATCAATAGGTTTGGCTGAAAACCTCACAATTCCAGAGAATAGAATAGTTAAATCAAATAATGAAGGAGCTGTTAACGGTGCCCTAAATGAAGGCACGCTGCCCGGAAACTGCTCGCTCTTCTATTAAGTCTCAAAAATGTTGTGCCAGGTGACACAATGCTCAAAACAAGTGTTAGTTAAATTAGTAGATTAGAATTACCAACTAATTAAATTGTGGGGCACAGTCTTTCTAGCATGAAGCGGTAGTCAGCAGCAGAGCCCCTTCCAATTAGCTAGGGAACCGGCTCTCATGGAAGGAGGGTAGCAGCTCCAACAGCCGCCCATATGCTCAGACTCTCCGCCGCTTCAGCTCAGAGAATGCGCGCAGTGATGGGGAGAGACGTGTCGCAAGTGGGGAAGATTCCAGCAATAGCTCATTTTCCTGTACACAACTATAAATCTGCCTCTTTCAGGCAATGTGGACAGCAGGTGTAAGAGATATAAGAGATACTGGTTTGTTTTTTCTTATATCCATGAAACAAACATTCAGAAAGTCTGAAGCACAAAAATTAGACTATCCTGACAATCACCTGTATTCTGCAGCCAGAATTTGAATTATTTACTCAGTGAGAAATGAAAATTGTTTCCTGTGATGTCAAATGTACAGTTTTCTGTGATTATAATTTTTAAATCATATACTGACTGTTGAGCTATCGTACAGCATGAATAAATTTTAATGGGGAATTAAAAAGAAATTAAAATCTATATTGCAAAAAAGCTGATAAGTGGGGGGCGGTGCTCAGTGGTTGAGCTTCTGCCTTCAGCTCAGGTCCTGATCCCAGGGTTCTGGGGTGGAGTCCCATGTCTGGCTCCCTGCTCAGCCTGCTTCTCTCTCTGCCCTTCCCCCACCAACTCGTACTGTCTCTCTGTCTGTCTCTCTCTCTCTCCCTTGCTCACTTTCCCTCCCAAATAAATGAATAAAATCTTTGAAAAAAAATCATTAAAAAAAAAAATCAAAACCAGAAAACTGATAAGCAGAATGTAGATATGATTAGCATTTAAACAAAATATAAATTAATGTTACAGGAGCTGCTTAGCATGAGAAATTGCAAAAAAAAAAATCTTACATGATTAACTGGTGTCAATTTGAAATCAAATGCAGCAATTTTATTTTTAGCCTGTAAGAATAAACATGTAATTAGCTCTCAAAAAGGATGTATCACAAATAGTCCAGTCTGACTATTTTAACCACCCAAATAGTTCAAGGTCATTGGATTTTTTTAATACATATTCAGAGTTTTCACGATAAAAGTAATCATTGTCGTTAAAGACGTTTGAAATTACAGAAAGATGAAAAAAGAGAAAAATTACATTTTACTTTTGCTTTAGGACTTCTGTATACAGGTTTCTTTGCTTGTTTGGGGCACATAGTCACAGTTTTATTATGCAAATGATTTGATGTTCTTATTCTTTTCCTTAAATAAAAATCATCTTCCAATGCTATTATACCCTACTTCCAACAATAGCTTCTGTTATTATATGTATCACATTTTCTTAATTGCATTTTAATATTGCACAACATTCCATTTATTGTTTATTTATAATAGCATCAAAAATACTTAGGAATCAATTTAACAAAATAATTGTAAGACTTGCACAATTAGGGGCGCCTGGGTGGCTCAGTGGGTTAAAGCCTCTGCCTTCAGCTCAGGTCATGGTCCCAGGGTCCTGGGATCGAGTCCCGAATTGGGCCCTCTGCTCGGCGGGGAACCTGCTTCCCCTCTCTCTGCCTGCCTCTCTGCCTACTTGTGATCTCTCTCTGTCAAATAAAAAAATAACATCTTAAAAAAAAAAAAAGACTTGCACAATGAAAATTATGAAATGCAACTGAAAAAATATTTTTTAAGACCTAAGTAAATGGGAAGACATCCTGTGTCATGTGTTGGAGGACTCGGTATCATTAAGATGGCAGTCATCCCAAACTGATCTACAGATGCAGTGCAGTCCCTCACAAAATCCCAACTGGGATGATCCTAAAGTTCAGTGAACAGAGAGTCTCAATTAAGATGCTAAATCACATGGTTTATTAATTCAAAACTCAGTGAGACGCTGTGGGGGGGCAGCTAGAATAATTAACATAGCATGGAGCACCAGAATCTTAAAGCTTGGGATTCCCTCTCTCGCTCTCTCTCTGCTCCCTCCTCTACCTTCTCCTCCCCTCCCTCTCTTCCTCAGTTCTTCTCCCCACCACCACCCTCATTCTGTCATAAGTACCAGAGTTGACATTGAAAGGTTATGCTGGAAGTGCCTGGGATCAGGAATATGCCTTGCCTCCTTTGGAACCAGGGGCAAGTACTTCTCATGTCAACACTAGCTCACCAGCTGGTCCTGCGAAACAACCATGGTATTGTTTGCATTTCTTAACCCAAGCACCATGGGCCAGGACTGGTCGGAATGAGTAACCAACCTAAGGATGATGAGCTATCAACCTAGAAGTGACAGGATCTGTACCTTCTGACTTGGCTGTCTCATATTTTCTTTTCCCTAAATAAACACTTTTGATTGTTTCGTCCTATTTATCATATATGTAATATGTCTTGAATGTCCCTGATGTATTCTCTATATTTAACATATCGTGTGAATTCTGCTCGTAGTTTTCAAGCTACATCTTTACTCGTTTCCTATTTTTAACACCTCTTATGAGTTTTACCTACAACTCATAAACTATTAGCTTATGTATTCGCTACGCTTAACACTTAAATGAGGTTCATCCATCCCAACTGTGATGGTTAATTTTATGTGTCAACTAACTTACCTGGGCTAAAGATGCCCTGATAGCTGGTAAACCATTATACTTGGATGTGTCTGGAAGGCTGTCTCTGGAAAAGATTAGCATTTGAATCAGTAGATTCAGTAAAAGAAGATCCACCATCACCAATGAGGTGGCATCATCCAATTCCTTGAGGGCCAGATAGAAAGGGAATGGCATAGGAAAGGTGCAGGAAGAGTGGGTTTGTTTTCTTTGCTTAGCTGGGACATCCATCTTCTCCTGCCTCCAGACATCGACTCCTGATTCTTGGTCTTTCAGACTCAGACTGGGACTTCCACCCTCCATTCTCAGACCTTTGGGTTCAGACTGAATTGCGTGGGTGACTTTCTGGGTTCTCCACCTTGCAGATCACAATTCATAGGATTTCTTGGCCTCCATAACTCTATGAGCCAATCCCTGTTGGCTCTCTGGAAAACCCTGACTAATAACCCATTTGTCTCTCTTGTCTTCTGTCATAGAATTAAATATTTCACAAATAATATAGCAAACTCTCATTATAAGAATTGAGAAAAATTACTCAGTTTAGTCGATTTTTAGGGTACTTCCATATTCCTCTCCCTTCATAAAATATTATAAATTTTAGCCACTTGACCTTCTAAGCAAATGTGAACCTTTGTAAAGTACCAGCCCTATTCATTGACTCATAGAGTTGCATCGTTTTCATCCCTTGTCTCCTAACACAACTGTATCAATCAAGAGACAGGAATGACAAGTTATTTTAACATAGACAACTTAACATAAACGATCAATAACTAGATGTAAAGAATTGTTAACTATGTTTTGAAGCTCTAAAAAGGTAAAACAGGGAATATTAAAGCACAGTGGAGGTCATAAGACTTTGGGAAGCAGATGGTTCCTTCGCTTTCAGGGGACTGAAGAGAAGCTTTGAGAAAGTGTCCCATAGAATTGAACTCCAGACCTCTGAGAAAGGGGGTACCCAAGACACTGGAACCCCAACTTTTGTGAGCCAGCTGATGCTGGTGTCTCTTAAAGTGGCACTTTTTTTTTTTTTTTTTTTTTTTTTTTTTTTTAAGTAAACTCTATACCCAACATGCGGCTTGAGCTCAGGACCCTGAGATCAAGAGTCACGTGCTCTACTGACTGAGCCAGCCATGTGCCCCAGGGTAGCACTTTGAATTTAGTTCTTCAAGGGTTAGAAAGCCTGCAAAGTGGATTCACCTTCTGCCCCAGCAATCAGCTGCTGTTGCTGGAGTGAAGAAATACTGTTTGGGAGTTGGTCACAGCTTCCCGTCTAGGAAGTCCCCAGGAAGGAGAAGCCCTCCTCCCTAGCCTTGCATACCTTCCTATGGCCCTCCCTATGGGCAAAACCCACAGGGCACCAGTTGGCAAAACAGATATGTCTGAGACCCAGTCCCCCTGTCACAAAGCTTAGCCGAGAGGGTGCTTGGGAGCTAAGGGCCAGTGACTTGGTAACAGGTCCAACAACCCTGCCCAATGCAGTTAATGTGTAATGTGTCATTATTACTGAAAAACAGGTGCCAGCTCCTCACTGACATCAGAGCTACATATGAACTGAAGACACAAGGGCCAATTTTTATTTCCACATGTGACCACCTGGTATTCTCTTCTAGCTGAAGCCTAAGATTCGATCCCAGGAGGAGTAACATACATTTCCCCTTTAAATGGGGAACCTATTCTGAATTATCAGTTAATGGTCAATACTTTATCCTCCTGAGTCTTTAATTTATAACCCATGTTTCTTTCAGACTTTCCGAGACGTCTATTCACTGGTTCCTGCTAGGATATAATGATAAGATCTTTCAAAGTGTTAAAACTCTAGTAACTGTCCCCATTTTCTACAGTGCTATAAAGGGTCACTTTCAATTGCCATGTGAATTTTTATCTCTGTCCCATTGGGTATAAATGTGGCCCAAAAATTCTTTCTACTGAAATACTTAAACAGAGATTCAAAATAAGCCCCAGTCACCTAGAGCTATTATGCTAAGTGAAATAGGTCAGAAAAAGACAAATGCCATATTATTTCACTTATGTCTGGAATCTAAAAAGCAAGACAAATGAACAAAGAAAGCAAAACAGAAACAGACTCAAAGATACAGAGAACAGAGTGGTGGTTGCCAGAGGGGAGAGGGTGGGGTGGTGGGTGAGATAGTTGAAAAGAATTAAGTACAATCTTCCAGTTATAAATAAGTCACGGGGGTGAAAAGTGCAACATAGGGAATATAGTCAATAATATTGTAATAACTTCGTATGGTAACAGGTGGTGTTATATTGGGGTGCCCAGGTAGCTCAGTCAGTTCAGTGTCTGACTCTTGATTTCGGCTCAGGTCATGATCTCGGGGTTGTGAGATTGAGCCTGGCAACACGATAGGTTTCACACTCACCATGGCCCCTGCTTGTCCGTCTCCCTCTGTTCTTCCCCCTGCTTGTACTCTCTCTTTCTCTAAAAGAATAAGTAGAATCTTAAAATAAATATATATTTAGTCAGATGACCAAAATATATTTCTCAGATATATTTGATCTTCATTGATAGCTACTGAAAATGGCCTAGAGCATAAAAGTCAAATGGGTGTCTTATCATTAATGAAGACAACTTTTGGACCCTACCCAAGTGTGGAGCTTAGTTGCCAGGAGGACCAACCCTGAGATTAGAGGGTTGGAACTTCCAGCCTCTCTCCTGACCTCCAGGGTGGGGAGGGGGCTGGAGACCGAATCAGCCAACAGCTAATAACAATCATGGTTCTGCAATGAAGCCTCCATAAAGACCCAAGAGCACTGGCCATGGAGAGCTTTCCAGGCTGGTGAAACCGTAGAGATATGGGGAGAATGGCGATACCTGGAGAGGGCAGGGAAGATCTGCACCGGTTCCCTGTACCTTGCCCCGTGTATCTCTTCATCTGATACTGATTTGTAACTTTTTTTTTTAAGATTTTATTTATTTATTTGACAGAGAGAGATCACAAGTAGACAGAGAGGCAGGTAGAGAGAGAGAGGGAAGCAGGCTCTCTGCTCAGCAGAGAGCCCCATGCGGAACTCGATCCCAGGACCCTGAGATCATAACCTGAGCCAAAGGCAGCGGCTTAACCCACTGAGCCACCCAGGCGCCCCTAATTTGTAACTTTTATCATATCCTGTAAGAAACTGGTAAACCACATGGATGGAACTAGAGGGTATTATGCTCAGCAAAATGAGTCAGTCGGAGAAAGACAACTATCATACGATCTCCCTGATATGAGGAAGTGGAGATGCAACGTGGGAGGTTTGGGGGGTAGGAAAAGAATAAATGAAACAAGATGGGATCGGGAGGGAGACAAACCATAAGAGACTCTTAATCTCACAAAACAAACTGAAGGTTGCTGGGGGGGAGGGGGGGAGGGAGAGGGGGGTGGGGTTATGGACATTGGGGAGGGTATGTGCTATGGTGAGTGCTGTGAAGTGTGTAAACCTGGCGATTCACAGACTTGTACCCCTGGGGCAAATAATACATTATATGTTAATAAAAAAAATCTTTTAAGTATTAAAAAAAAAAAAGAAAAACTGGTAAACCTAAGTGTTTCCTTGTGTTCTGTGAGCTTCTCTAGCAAATGACGAGAACCTAAGGAGAAGGCTGTTGGAACCTTGAATCTGAAGCTGATTGGTCAGAAGCATAGGTAACAGCCTGAGGTTTGAAACTGGCATCAAAAATGGGGGTGGGGTGGGGGAAACAGTCTTGTAGGATTGAATCTGATGCTATCTCCAGCTAGAAGTGTCAGAGTTGAGTTGAATTCAGTTGAATTCTTGGACATACTGCTGGTGTCCAAGAATCGTTTGTGTTATACATATGGGGGGAACATCTCCACAAAGTTAGAATTGAGTCGAGGAACCCTAAAAGAGATGGTAACTAGATCTATTGTGGTGACCATTCTGTAATGTACATAAATGTCAAGTCACTATGTTATAACTGGAAACGAATATAATATTGTAAGTCAACTATCCTTCAACCAAAAAAATTGGAAGAATTAAAAAGAAAAAGGCAGGGGCACCTGGGTGGCTCAGTGGGTTAAGCCTCTGCCTTCGGCTCAGGTCATGATCTCATGGTCCTGGGATCGAGCCCCGCATCGGGCTCTCTGCTCAGCAGGGAGCCTGCTTCCCCACTCTCTCTCTGCCTGCCTCTCTGCCTACTTGTGATCTCTCTGTCAAATAAATAAATAAAACCTTTAAAAAAAAAGAAAAGAAAAGAAAAGAAAAAGGCAAAAATTAAGTCCATTCAAGGTATACTATTATACTGGTTATGTGTAGTTATTTCTGAAGAGCAAAACTCAGTTTAACTATCAAGGGAATTATACCAATATTATTAACCACAGATGTACATTTTGAGTAGTTTTTGAATATCACTAGAAATTCAAGACTATATTGAAGTTTTAATAATTAATCAGAAATATGCAATGTTAATGAATCCCAATATATTCTGTATGACTTGTTATACACAGCAGGGGCATAGAAAAGCGCACATCACACAATGTAAATGAGACCATAGAGTAGGGGAAGAAACCCAGTACTCATTGAGGTAACACCTTCCCTGTTTTAATTTTAAGCAAGTTTGCATCATATTATTGAAAGCAAAGTAAAACTAAACATTAGGATTGTTCACAAAGAAGTGTTAACTGCATACTCTACTTACTAGAAAATGTTTACAAAGTAATATTATCTAAAATAATAATTTTAGGGATGCCTGGATGGCTCAGTCCTTAAGCCATCTTAAGGTCTGTTTTTGGCTCAGGTCAGATCCCAGGGTCCTGGGATGGAGTCCCGCATCTGGCTTCGGGCTCAGTAGGGAGTTGTCTTTTCCGTCTCCCTCTGCCTGCAACTCCCCCTGCTTGTGCTCTCTCTCTCTTTCTCTCTCTCTCTCTGTCAAATAAATAAATAAAACCTTTATAAGTAAATAAATAAATAAATAAATGAAATTTAAAACTCCTGCAGTAATAGAATGTGCAAGAATTGTTTACCATAGCAAAAGATAACTTTTAACAATGACACAAGTAGTTTCTTTTATCGAAACATTTCTTGAAAGATAATATGTCCAGATTTTAACCATTTTGTATTATATATTTCTCCATTCATTCAAAACATTCTGCTTCAAGAAATACAGAAACTAGTTATTGCCCCTGCCCCAGTGGAATTTGGATTTAGTAATTATAGAATTTTAGCTCTATCCATCATGTGCATTCATCTTTTTTCATGCAATCTTGGAACAGTTCCTGGCCTGAGAAAGTACTGATTTGGGGGTGAGATGTAATATTTACAAGTTTTGTCACACTGGTAACATCTGGGTTAGTCTCTGCCATCTCACCTTAATGAGCCATGCCTATGATATGTCCTCTATTTAAATAACATGTTCAACTACTGTTTATAGAACAGACACAGGGTTATAGGAAAGGTTAAAGCACTTTTCCAGATAAGAAAAGCCAAACAAGAATTTCTTGGTCAGATTGTATCCTTGATCAAGTACAACACAGCATAGTCAACAGATAATCAACTTGATGATATAACTGAGCCACAGAAAGAAAGAAAAGACATTTCTTCTGTTCGTATCTACTCATTGTAATTAGTTTTTGGTTATTGGCTTGCTGTAGGAAGTTTTAGGAACTTATTATTGCTAATTAAGTTTTAGTTTAAAGACAAACATACGTAGTGATTGTGCCAACAGGTGGAAAAGGTTTATTTTGCGTACCTTAAACACTGTACTTCATATACAATCAGAAATTTCTTGCAATTTTTAGATGACGGATTAATATGCAGGTTGCTAAACCATAACAGCCCAGCAAGTAGATAAAACACATTCAGTTCAGTAGAGAGGCACTAAGATTCAAGAAGCTTATGGAACAATTATTAAATTCACAGAAAGACCCTCCATTTTGAAAATGCTTGTTTTTAGTAATAGCTATGAATTAAAGTGACTATATGTGCCAGGTCCATGATTTAATCTTTAATTAATCTCCACGGTTTTATGAGGAGGTTGTTCGACATGAGGAGAGTGAGTTAAAAAGCTAATGACACTTGTCTAGGACCACACAACCAATAAATGACACAGTGCTGTTCTCCCCATAGGAGCACCTAAGAGCGAGCTTTTCTTAGAACAATTATTTTCCCCACAGTTTCCAGGGCCGTTACACAAAGTTAAAACTGTAAAAAATCTGGAAATCCCAGGAGCTAGAGAGTCTCTTGGTTCACAGCCTGATGTCGAGCCCAATGCTGAGAACCTGAGACCAAAATAACTCACGGCCTTAGATCTGGCATCTCCAGTGGCAGGAGCCCCATTCACTTGTACCAGTAACTCCCTGAGAGCACACAATCCAGCCACATGCTGGAGATCTTTCCATAGATGTTCCCTCTGTGCTGCTCAAATTCCAAAGCTAACCCTCCTATGCCCAATTCCCTCTTGAGCTGTCAACTTAATCTCTGCGAAGGTTTCAGCTGATCCTGTGAGGTGCTGGTTATTATTAGGTCACGAGCTCATCCATGCATCTGGAAGGTCTAGAAACTAGATAAGCTTTTTTTTTTCATGCATTTATTTATTTATTTGACAGATAGAGATCACAAGTAGGCAGAGAAGCAGGCAGGAAGAGAGGGGGAAGCAGGCTCCCTGCCGAGCAGAGAGCTCGATGGCGGGGCTCGATCCCAGGACCCTGGGACAATGACCTGAGCCAAAGGCAGAGGTTTAACCCACTGAGCCACCCAGGCGCCCCTAGATAAGCTTTTAATGCATCTCCAATGTCAACCACTGTACCGGACACATAGTGGAATGTATCGAATGGATAAATAACGGAACTAATACGTGAATGGAAGCATAATAAGGCCCAGTACAGACTGCTGTAGACACCCGGGACAGTTTAAGAGCCTAAAATTGTAGAACTCAAATATCTTTCCAGCTTCTCAATCGAATGCTTTCTCCATTTTACGAGGAGAACCTGAAATCCAGCCAAAAGCATCTCCTTAGCTATACAGAGTTAGTGGACCAGAAACCAGATCACACACTCCTCACCCTTTGTCCACAGATACTGCCATAGGAGTCATCTCTCCACAGCACATCAAAACAAGAAAACAAGCGTGTTCACTTGTTATTTTCACTTATTTAGCACTTCTCTCCCTCATAAAGAACATAATATTGAGATGACTCATTCTCTTCACTTTGGGGAATATTCTAATTCCATCTCATCAGAGAGCATGCTTATCATTATTCTTCCAGTTAAAGTAAATACCAGCTCTGGGGCGCCTGAGTGGCTCAGTGGGTTAAGCCTCTGCCTTCGGCTCGGGTCATGATCTCGGAGTCCTGGGATCGAGTCCCGCATGGGCTCTTTGCTCAACGGGGAGACTGCTTCTCCCCCTCTCTCTCTGCCTGCCTCTCTGCCTACTTGTGATCTCTGTCAAATAAATAATACACTTTTTTTAAAAAAAAGTAAATACCAGGTCCGAGATGAAAATCGATTGCCAAGATGGAGAAGGAATCAAAATATTCAGCATCTGCTCGCACTCTCTTTCCTTGACTTTGAGGAATTTGAGGATAAGCCCCCCACTGTGATATTTTTTGAGCCTCGGAGGCAGTTCTTTTGCCTTTATGAGAGAAAGAAAGGGTCAGAATGTACCTATCAAAGTAAGTAGGAGAGTTCCAAAAGTTCTCTTCCCTGGCAGTCATTTGCAGACTTAGGAAAGCAAGCCCGGTGTTCCCTTTTGCCGTCTCTGTCAACACTCCTTCTGGTCAGAAGCCCATCCACTTACTCAAAAAGAACAGATTACTGAAGTCAAGAGATCTGACGGGATCTAGCTCCGCCTTCTCTGGGCTGAGACGCTTGACATCTCTGGACCTCCCTATCTGTCCGTCGAGTGGAAATGATACATACATTCCTTAGTTTTCAGGATTAAGGAAATCAAAAGTGGTGACGCACAAGAAAAAATGTGGTAAACACACTGCTTTGTTATTTACCAATATGTCCTCCCGAGAGGGAAAGTGATGTGTTTAAAATAGACCAGCCTTTAGAGAATCAGTCAAAATAGTTTTGTTGATAATTGGCTTGTGAAGAATACAACTTTCCAATTTTGAGAATTGATCACCGAGAAGAAAAGCAAGATACCGTGTATCTGTCTGAAATGAAACTCACCTTCAGATCAGGTCACTCTCCATTTTTCAAATTCACGCCAATAGTAACTGCCTCGGATGTTTTAAAATTTCACAAAGCTCCTACAAAAATAGGTTTATGAGAAATTGCATTGTTTGTAATGATGTGGTTAATTTATTTTTCCACAACTATTATGTTTTTGGGTTTTAAAAAAGAGAAAACAGGGAAGACAAAATATACATAAAGCTTGCAAACCTCTGTGTAAATGTGTGTTGACTACGGCTTGGGTTCCTCTGTGTTCCCCTCTCCCCTGTACTCCGTGTCACTCTGGTCAAAGAGCCGATTTCCCCATCACAGCCACTAAAATTGTGTGGTGTTTGCAGATCAACTTTCCGTGCCTTACTCACATCTCTTCACACGGGGTAATAAAGTAGTGAACGAGTATTATTTTTAATTGAAGAGCTGGCTTTCAAAACAGTATTGAATTCAATGGCCATTGAGTGTTTGAAGAAGGACAGTCATCTCGAAGTTTCAAGAATGCACTCGTTCCATGAGACTAGATTTTCCACTTGGAAGTATGTCTCCGTTCTGGCAAGGATCCCGTCGTGTGAGGGTGTTTATTTTACTGCAGAAAAAGACATCTTTCACTTGGAAAGTATTCACCTTTTACTTGAAGCAAGCTAAATTCGGTAACACAGGGTAAAAATAAATTAAGTTCATTATGTGGAGCTTCAGGTGTACGGATGCTGTCTAATAAGACTTGAATCATGGTAGATTTTAATCACCTGTCCTTGTTTTTCAACTCTGGGACCGACATGCCAAAGTGCTTAGCTGAGAAGTACCCCATGTATATTTTAATGAATATCAATACAGACTAGTCTCTGTTTAAAATATATATATTGTTTCTTTTTACCAAATGGAAGAATTGCATAAACCATGGAGACAAATGCTGTGGGAGGCGCCTTCCCCCATCCGTGTCATGCTGCTGTTCCTTGGGTTGCATTCAGCCATCGGGGAGATGAGCCCCCCTCAGTCCTGGGTTGGGGTGAGGACAGAGGCTGAACCTGCACTCCTCATTCCACCGGGACTTGGTCGTGTTGGTGGATGTTGGTGGATACAACACCAGTCAGTGACAGGAGAGGGAGGATCTGCGGGGCACTCATTCTGAAGCAGGATGCCAGAAGGACTGTGGTTCTCACTGCTCATCCAACCTCTGGATACGTTTGTGGGAGCGCGTGATGTTTGCAGCTGCTGCAGCCCCCTTGTGACCATGGGGAATGGCAGGAGGTGGCCCAGTGCTGGGAGGAAGGCAGAGCAGAAAGACGAAATCGTTTCCCTCCAACATGTCTTAAGCCTCTGACTTAATGACCCAGGGAACCACCCTCCCTCCAGACCGCTTGCTTTGGAAATTTCCCCTTAACTTTTGAGCTGAGTGTTCTGTTACTGTTAGACAACACTATCACTGCTAACATTTTATATACCCAACAATCGATTGGGTTTTTTTCGAGATTTATTCGATAAGGGAAAATCTGTGTTCTAAGACGGCCGACCGAGTTACAAAGGAGTCCCAGCCACTGCACCGGGGCCCTTCCAGGCTCTTCTCCCTGCCCTGCTTTCCACGAGCACCGAAAGTACCAAGTATGCAGAAACAGAAGGGTATAAATTACTCGCTTCATCTGTGCTCGGGGCTCAGACCTTTGGAGATCATTCTACTCTGAGCCCGCTGCGGTTAAATAAACCGATCGTCCAGAGTCTCCGAGTGCCGCTAGTTCTTCTGTCAGGACCCAGTTCAGATTCCGAAACATTTATTTATCTGAGAGAGAGAGAGAGATCTCAGAGGGTGGGGAGGAGGGGCAGAGGGAGAGAGAGAATCTCAAGCAGACTCTTCGCAGCACGGAGCCTGATGCGGGTCTGGGCCTCATGACCCTGAGATCATGACCCCGAGATGACAACCTGAGCCCAAACCAAGAGTTTGGTACTTAACAGACTGGGCCACTCAGGTACCCCCAACGATTGATTCCTTAACTGACTGATTTTTGGAGTTGAATGCCAGAATGCTCAGAGCTTGACTTAATAAATCATTACCCTGTACTGGTTTTAGCTCTAGCAGACCCCAAACTAATATCAGCGGGGGTGATTTTCCCCCCCTCAATCCAGTGTAGACAGACATATACCCAGAGCCTTCACCAAAAAGATACAGAGAAGTAGAAATGGATTTGCCTCCTCCTATCTGCCAGTCCCCTGCCCCCTCCAAACTCTTCAGTCCTTTATCGAGCGCGTGGGTACCTGGAGTGGTGACAGAGCCACTGCGGAAGGAGGGAAACGGCGCCGCATATGTCCGTGTGCTGAGCAGAAGCTACCTCCCGCTCTACGCCGGCTTCCGTTCCCCACGCTGCTGCTGCCTTCTCGTTCCCAGTGATAAAGTTCACATGTATATTGGGATCCACAGGCCCACGTGCAAACCTAAGGCAGCCCGCACCTATGGAGATGCCTGTGGAGGAACTCCAGTGCAGACCAGTCACAGTCCAGCACTTAGCTGTAGCTAGCTTACCTCACCCTAGAAAACAGCCCCTGCCTGCCTTCCAAGGACATCCTGGTCTCCTCGCACATCATGCCCCATTTCGGCGTTGCCTCTCCCGATGCTCTACAAAACTGTCTCTTGCCCGATGGCTGCAGAGTGTCATTCCTCTGCCCGGCGAGGCACTGCATTCCCCCAAGCCATGTATTATTTTACCTTGGATGAAGGACATCAGAGTCACTGCTACATTGTAGATTTGTCATTTACAACTATTCGTTTTTGCCTTGTTTCAGACTCAAATCCTGAGCGGACCTGGTGTCCCTCTGACATGCTGATCATGTTGGCTGTAGTCTGGAACTGTACGTTTGCCTCCTTTATCTGGATTGGATTTCTGCCCAGACCTGATAACCAGACTGACCAGGTAGGTGAAGGAATTTGAATTTCATGTAAATGGGATGAAAAGCCACTGTCTGATTTTAAACAGGGAACCTGACCCCGAGTAGTAGCCGATTCCCCACCTGCTGCTTGCAATCACTTACCTGCGCAATCCCTCTGGGCCTTGGGGTTTGTGACTCCTGGGATCAGAAGAAGCAGGGCTGGGAAGTCAACCCTGAGTCAAATACAAGCTCCGTAGCAGGCCAGCGGCAACTAAGGGGCAAAACACTTAATGTCTTTCAGCCACAATCCCATTTGAGTCAGGTGGCAATGGAAAGGAAGTATAGGCAGAGGAAACCAAACCACAGACTCTTCCATTCCCGGGGCCCATAAAAAGCTAGTAGGAGAAAAAGTTGAAAGAGAAAGGTAAAACCTATCTGCAATGATCAAAAAGATCGTGACCTCATGGCAAAAGGTGGCAGTGCAGTTAATAAGCAAATCCTGGTGAAACTCCCACCAAACTCCTCAAGAGTCAGTAGAGGTGGGCGCCTGGGTGGCTCAGTGGGTTAAGCCGCTGACTTCGGCTCAGGTCGTGATCTCAGGGTCCTGGGATCGAGTCCCGCATCGGGCTCTCTGCTCAGCAGGGAGCCTGCTAGAGAGCCTGCTTCCCTTCTTCTCTCTCTGCCTGCCTCTCTGCCTACTCGTGATCTCTCTCTCTCAAATAAATAAATAAAATCTTTAAAAAAAAAAAAAAGAGTCAGTAGAGGTCTCCGGGATATATCTCAGATATGGAGAAATACATTTTAGGGATATCTTTATCTTTCTTCTGCGGCTACATGTGCGGGGAGGAGGCGCGGGGGTGGTGACTGCTGGGAGGATGTAATGTAATGAAATGGTAGAGGGGAGGATGGGGCCTGGCTCCTTGCCAGAAGCAGAGGTTTAAGGGTGTAGTGTTAGCTTGGGAACCACCTGAATTCTGGGCTCATCTTCCCTAAGGCACGGCATCTGTCCCACTTCCTCTCTCTGGGTTCAAGGAACAGTTAGGTAGGGCAGTTAGCAAAGTCTGAAAAGTGAGAGTAAAACTCTGTAGATTCAATTTGTAAACCAGTCCCTTTGGCCATCTTAAAGAATTTCAACTCATTAGGAAACAAAATGGAATTGGGATAAAAATCTCTTTGAAGGGTGTGTTCAATAAATGAATGAAGGCATAGCACCGTTCCTACTTGAACACCTAGAGCCATTTTCAACGACTGAGCTTTCATTAGAATAAGCAAGAAATTATTTTTTATTCATTACAGCTTTATTACGTCTACGACAGAAGCATCACTAGTCAGTGGTAAGATTTTATTACAAGGGAAAAGTGACAGTGGTACTGCATACTTTCCAAAGGTGTGTCTTTGTTAGTAAAAACTAGCTAGGGTGTGGTAGAGCTCTCAGTCCGTGTGAAGTTACAGGCTTATAAAAACAAACGCATTAGAGTACGCTTCATTCACAAGCAATGGAAAACCCACAAATTCATGCATTACTTACTCTGATGTTCAGATATGAGCCAGAAACAAACAAAAAATAGTCTTATTGAGAATTTTGAAGGAATTCTTTTTTAAAAGGCTTTATTTTTTTCTGTTTAACAATGGTTTATTTCTTTATAAAAATTTGTAGAGCATTGCAAAGCAAAACATTGGCTAGGCTTGAAGGAATATGGAATTCCAAGTAATACAATTGCTGGACTTGTGTGAAGACCAGTAATTAACAGTGAATATCAACAAATGACATTGTTTGCTTGGTTGGACGCACAGGAAAACTTAATGTACGCTGGCCCAGAGTTGTAAGAAATTTACCTCTCCCATATTCAGAAACAAAAGGCCTACCCTTGATTTAACCGTGGTTACAAATAAAATACTTAGTGCTTTTTTGTTTGTTTACTCAAAAATATTTTTCTCAAAATGTCATTACATACAATAGTGCATAAGGCAAAGTCCACAGCATAATATCACACCCTTTTACCCTAGCAAAGAATTTTAAAAAAAAAAAAAAAAGACTATTACAGGAATTTCTGAGAATGTTTTGGGAAAAAAGTGGGACATTTTTTGAGTAGCAATGGAATGTTTTTTTAGTGGGTGGAAAAAGTAACAGCAGACACTCTGAAACATAATACTTTATTTTTTTTATTTAATGGAAAAATACTTTTCAAATGTATTGCAGTTTATCTATAGGAAAAAATCAGTTTGTAGAAAAGTAAAGTTATTCTCTAGGTTTCAGAATCATAAAATTCAGATAAAAACTTAAGCAATTTTATTTACATGGAGAATTTATTTAAAGCTCTAATGTAAAAAAATTTAAAAAAATAATCCTTGTGTTGAAGTGTTGAGGTCAGACAGTTAGGGTTTTTCTTTGTTTTTACAAATATTCTGATATAAATAGGGAATTATAGAGACCCAAAAACCCCGATTTATATCAGTGGTTTTCCATGTATGTCTTTTCAGTATGGGAAAACATTGAAAACAGAATCAGTTACTCAGCTGAAAGCAGTAAGGCATCATATTCTGTAGTGCATTGCTTAGGGTCACAGATAGATTGCTGATATGATGATCAATGTCTATCAAATATCCATGGCACTTTATAAAAAAAACACTAAGACATTTTTGTGTCAGAAGTGCATTCAATGAAAATAAAAACAGCCACATGAATTCCTAGTTTGCCATTTCCTTTTTGGAGCACCCACCTTACCATTATGTCCCACCGGAAGACTGCTCACAGAATTCTTCTCATTAGGCCATGCAACCTTGGCTGTGATTGGTGTCACAGCCAACGGTCCAGCAGTCCGATGAGAGTGGGACACAGAAATCAGACAATGGTGAGTGGTTCCGAGGCTGGCTGGACATGAAAACTACCTTGAGAGCTATTTTTGAAAATCATTATAAAGCCAAGAAAAGTATAGAATTGTAAGAATTAAAAATAAATCCCCGTCTCTTGCCTCCCCACTCCAAACCATTTCCTAGAGATAGGCATTGTCAACAGCCCAATGCACATCTTTCCAGACATCGTGTGCGCCTATAGAAGCACGTAGGAGGTATGTGGAAATAGAATGTTTCCACTCTCATTTTTAGATAACTCTAATGTTATTATTCAGATCACTGTTCTGCAACTCTTTTTTTAAACATTTATTTCCTCACTTGATCTGAGGCAGAGACTAGAGGTTTATTCAGTAAAGACACTGAGGGGTTCCAGACCACAGATTTCTAACAGAGCCAAAGCATGTCAGGCAGAGTCAGATGGCACCCTCTTCTTTGCACAGGAAAGAGGAGGGTAAGTGAGAGTCTTTTGCTGGGTGACTACCCAGCAGTAGATTTGCGGGACAACATCGTATTTCTATTTTTTAATTTTTTTGAGCAAACTCCCCATTTTTTCCAGTTGCACCGTAGACATTCCCACCAGCAATGCCTGAGACTCCCTTTCCTTCACATCCTCGCCAATGCTTGTTATTTCTTGTCTTTTTGATACTAGCTCGTAAATACAACATGGTTTTTACACAATGAAAAGTCAGAAAGATGTAACTGATGATCTCAACAGCAAGAATAAAAGTCAGGAGTTTCCTTGGTCTACTAATACGGTTATTCGAGGTTGTTGTTTTTTTTTAAATATTTTATTTATTTGTTTGAGAGAGAGAGAGAGAATGAGAGAGGATGAGAGAGGAGAGGTCAGAGGGAGAAGCAGACTCCCTGCTGAGCAGGGAGCCTGATGTGGGGCTCCATCCTGAGACTCTAGGATCATGACCTGAGCCGAAGGCAGTTGCTTAACCAACTGAGCCACCCAGACGCCCCTATTCGAGGTTATATAGAGACAAGGCTGTTTATATTGTATAGATGAAGATATCTGGTAAAGCTCAACTAATTTGAATAATCACTTTCACAGTTAGCAAAAACATATTTAAAAACAAGCTTGCAGTCATAAAGGAAAGCTTTGTTAACAACAGAGAATTGTGTAGTTGTTTTCACTTCGTACGTAGTTGTTTAAGTGTATATATTCAGGGTTGCCAGACTTAGCAAACACGAAGGCAGAGCACATGCTTAAATTTGAATTTCAGATAAACAAATGAATATTTATAGTATAAATGTGTCTGAAATATTGTATATGTTCTTACGTATTTAATTAATATTTTGTGTTTTCCTGGAATTCACATGCACCGGTGCCTACTATATTTTATCTTGCAACCTGGTTGCAAGCCTGCTGGTAAAATCAGTGAACATCCAAGCAATGCCTACTTTCCACTTTAATGCATTTAGGAAAATCACATCAGAGAACTGTAAAATAAAGATCATTTAAATCTTACTAAACGTAAGCTTCTCCTTAAACAGAGATCACCATTTGTATTGTCAGATAGCACTGTACGCTGGTCAATTAAAATGCAAATTGAGGCTATTTTTCCTTGATGAACATACTTCAGAGATGAATACAACTCATGAATAACTGATTAATGGTGAAAAATGATATATGGGTTTTAATGGCACTGTTAGATAAGTTAATCAGTGAAATTGGAAACAGGAAAAGGAACAAATGGCTGTGTAATTATAAGATGCTCTGCGGATTACACAACAGCAAGACATCTCCTTAAGGGAATTCGGTACACAGGACTATTTCGAGGAAGTAGTGGGGCACGCATAATCACATTACATGCTTCCTTCTCTACCTAACCAGCAATTTTGTCCAGCTGGAATCTAGTTAAATACATTTCAAAGTCTCCCTTGAGGAAAAAGAAAAGCCACAAAAAGGGAGAGGGGGACTAGTTTCCGCTTTTGCTTTAGAAATTTGGAGAAAGAATATAGAGTATGTGTGTGTGCCTGTCAATGCAGGAATAACCAATGAGGAGAGAAGGAGGCAGGGGTGGGGGGGGGATGGAATAAACCTCTTTATTTTCCCCTGTACTTCTTTTCACAATGGACCCCTCGAGACAAAGGACTGATGCTGTCTATGGCCTAAGGATGGCTTCAAGCATAAAACCAAGAAATTCTAAAATACAGACAGCTATCACTTATAACTGAGATGTCAGAGTTGACGGAGGTATAGCTTCTAGGGAGCAAGGGGGAAGTCATTTGGTACTTAAAAAAATTACGGATGTATCTTGACTACAAACAATGTGTGCAAGAATCATCCCAAGATGTTTCCATGCATCCATTTGTGAAATGCACCTGTTCTTGTGGCTTTTCAATATTGTCTCCTAATCACCTCCCCCTTCACTCTGACATCCTGGCCTCAGATGTGGCCGGCACGGGGCCTGTCCTGACCCAAGCACACTTCCCACACCTTCCTTCCTCTTTTTTTTTTTTTTTTAATTAACATATAATGTATTATTAGTCCCAGGGGTACAGGTCTGTGAATCGTCAGGCTTACACATTTCACAGCACTCACCATAGCACATACCCTCCCCAATGTCCATAACCCAACCACCCTCTCCCCACCCCCCTTCCCCCAGCAATCCTCAGTTTCTTTTGTGAGATTAAGAATCTCTTATGGTTTTTCTCCCTCCCCATCCCATCTTGTTTCATTTTCTCCTTCCCTAACCCCCAAATCCCCCACTTTGCCTCTTAAATTCTTCATATCAGAGAGATCATATGATAATTGAATCATAAAAAAATCAGTCTTTCTCTGATTGACTTATTTCGCTCAGCATAATACCCTATACTTCCATCCATGTCATTGCAAATGGCAAGATTTCATTTCTTTTGATGGCTGCATAGTATTCCATTGTATGTATATACCACATCTTCTTTATTCATTCATCTGTTGATGGACATCTAGGTTCTTTCCATAGTTTGGCTATTGTGGACATTGCTGCTGTAAACATTTGGGTGCACATGTCCCTTCAGATCACTGCATTTGTATCTTTAAGGTAAATATCCAGTAGTACGATTGCTGGGTCATAGGGTAGCTCTATTTTCAACTTTTTGAGGATCCTCCATGCTGTTTTCCCGAGTGGCTGCACCAGCTTGCATTCCTGCCAACAGTGTAGGAGGGCTCCCCTTTCTCCACATCCTCGCCAGCATCTGTTGTTTCCTGACTTGTTAATTTTAGCCATTCTGACTGCCACACCTTCCTTCTAATTCACCACCAACACTGTTGAGAACCAAGGGCTGGCCCTCATTCCTGGTTTTTCACTCTGCTCTGGCCTGTAGCTCTGTGAGACTCAGATAATTAGATGAAAGTTTTGTTCTAAGTAAAAATTAGAACATAACAGTTTGTCTCCTAATTTTGACAGATTGGTCATCATTTTCCAAGTTGGGGAGATAATCTTACATTTAAAAGTCATGTGTTTATGGGGCACCTAAGTGGCTCAGTCAGTTAAGTTGATTAAGCCTCCTGGTTTCGGCTCAGGTCATGATCTCAGGGTCATGGGATAGAACCCTGCATCTCTGCATCTGGCTCTGAGCTCAGCGTGGAGTCTGCTTGAGACTGTCTCTCCCTCTTCCCCTGCCCCTCCTCCGACTTGTGCTCGCTCACTTGTTCTCTCCCTCTCTCAAATAAATAAAATCTTTTTGGTTCGTGGGTTTATGTAAATAAAATCAATTTTCTTCCCATCAACAGAGAAAAAGGATTAAAATTTGAAGACAAGCCAAAATACAGAAAAAGCAAAACTCTCTGAGTGGTGAGGAACTGCAACGAAATCATGGGCTATGACTGGGCTATGATTACAGTTTATCACACTTGGTTCTAAAACTCAAGTGAGAATAAAGTCGGATTTATATAATACATGCCACGTAACTGATATGCCCCCCCATGACATTGTCCTTTTTTGTCAGCACAAGAAGAATCTGTCTTATTAAAATTGTCTTACTGAAATTCTTTCTACTTAAGATCAACTTCCATGACCGTAGTTTCTCTAACATAATCCCACTGGAAGGAGAGGCAACCGGAGCTGATCAGTAGGGGCATGACTGATTCATTGTTGCCCAAGAGAAGATCCAGAACAGGCACCGACACTTCCCAATTCTCCTCTGAGAGCTCAGATTTTGTATTTTGTATGCATAGATTTTTCTCTTCGTTTTGCTTAAAAAAATCATTTCTAAAACCATTTGCTCGTTTTTTCACACCAACGCTGTATTCCTCAGAATCTCTCTCTCACCTTTACACATTGTTTTACCATTGCCCATTGCACATAAATCATTTCTTCTCTCCATTGCCTTCCAATACAATTCCCTGAAGCTCATTATTCAATGAAGGGGGCTACATTTTTTAACACTGGGCACTTTAATATTGACTTGAAGTAATTAGTCTTTTTTTTTTTCTCCTAGTGAACAAAATTGGATGTATCTAACATACAGAATTTACGTGGAACTTTCAAATGGGAGTAGACCATAAAAATGGTATTTAAGGGGCGCCTGGGTGGCTCAGTGGGTTAAAGCCTCTGCCTTCGGCTCAGGTCATGATCCCAGGGTCCTGGGATCGAGCCCCACATTGGGCTCTCTGCTCAGTGGGGAGCCTGCTTCCTCCTCTCTCTCTGCCTGCCTCTCTGCCTACTTGTGATCTCTGTCTGTCAAATAAATAAATAAAATCTTTAAAAAAAAAAACAAAACGGTATTTAACCTGGAATCCTGAGTTCAATAACAACCCCTTTCCAGCCCTCTCATTCGCTTCCCATGATTTTTATTAATTTTTCAACTACTGTTAATGTTTTAAAACATAAATTTGAAAGAACAATATGATGGACAACCACACTGCACACATTGTGACATTTTAGTTCAATTTCAGCCTGCAGCTGCAAAAAAGATATGCTCCTGTACAATCAGGATACCATTATCATCCCCAGGAAAATTAACAATAACTTAATATCCAGTCCATTTTCAACTTTCCCCAATATTCTGCAAGCGTTTTTTATAGCTGGTTTTATTTTAGTTTGTGTTTTCAAATGAAATGTATTATTTGTGCTACTTGACAGTGATGTGCTGATCTTGAATGTGAATATGGAAACATAGATTCCATTTTATTTAAGTGGAAAGGCTTGGTGAGATTCCATTTACATATTTCTGGCTATTTTGTAGGTGATGGGTGCACTTCGTATCGCATCCCACCAAGAAGTACATAATGTTAGATCCTTCTAAGACATTTCACATAAGGCAGAGACAGCCAGATCATTCCACTGTGGGTCCTTTTAAACTTTGTGATTAGGAAGTACAGTGAGTCATTTATAACTTAGAAAATGTTCTCCTAAAAATCATCAGCTATGCAAAATTACAAAATAAAAAACCACAGGGCTTATAAGGACCTGGGGTTAGAGGCACAAATCACAAAAAAAAAAAAAAAAAAATCCGGTGAAAATGGCAGGAAATCAGTTTTACCCATGCTAAATGGATAAGAAATACATAAACACCATGGGAATATGGCATTTTCTCCCCAAAAGCCTGCAGTTTGCATGTGGGTGTCAGAAGGATGGGTCTGGTAAATGAGGTCATGCATAAGCAAGTGTTACGCCCAATTTGAGTTATGCTCAAACTGTTCCCTAATACATCAGTCACGTTGGAACTAAACTGTGGCTTCAAAACAGGCATTATAGCAGGAGGCAGCCTGTGCGTCGACACTTTGCACGTGAATCTCCCGATTCCCACCAGTCCTGCTCTCCTAGCTGCCGCATCCAGGAGTCATTCCCACCTGACTCCGTGATTTCAAAAGCAGTTGCAATGCAGTGATTTTCAAACTCCATCAATCCTCTGCATTGATAAGCTCACGATCTATGCAAAGAGCTTTTCCGCATCTCTACAGGGGGTGATCTGTGTTACCTCTTTGCACTACACATGAGTCTAATCCTTCTTTTCCTATCTATCCTTCCAGTGTTTTAAAACCATGATTTTAGATTTTCTCAGTCTTCCTGTGTCCCAGTTAAACACCCCCCGTTTCTTTATTTCTCGTATCACATGCTTTGAAATTCCTGTACCGTTCCGGTCACTATCTCTTGAATAAGCTCCAATTTGCATCCAGAAAATACAGTTTTCCAAGTGGGGTCTTACTGAGTGGACTGAGACAATTGCCTTCTTCACTCTAGATGTTATGGTGCTAGTAATGCAGCTGAAGGTCAGCATAGCTTTGCCAAGGTCACATCTTGCTGTTGGCTCATATTTTCACTAAAATTGCTGAGCTAAATATTCTCCAACTGCACTTGTCCGATTTTATTTTTTAAACTAGGATCAAGAACTTACTATGTTCGATGCCATTTTAGTAAATTCAATCCAATTGCCCAAAAGTTCTGTTCAGTTTTATATACTAGCTACCAATCTAAAGGGCTTTATATTTTTATCCAAGTCATTAACAAATTTGATCAGCAAAGGACTGAGGACAAAGCTTGCCCTTGATTACGATCATCTGACATTTCTTGATCATAATCATCCATCCAGAGTTCAATCTATCAAACCACCCTTGCCTCAAGCTAACATTTCTCTACCAAATCTTCAAAGATATCACATGAGGACCTTGTCAAATGCTTTGCTGAAGTCCAGATACTCTGGGTCTGCAGTGGGGCCCTTAATGACCCGTTTAGTCACACTTTTTAAGAAAGAAGTAAGGTTAGTGTGACATCACTTGTCATTATTGAAACCATGCCTTAGCCTCATGATGCTGGTTCCCTTTCCAAGAGGTTCATAAACTACTGAATATCAAGCAACTCATTCATCAAAGTAACAAAAGAAGCTGTTTTTAAAAAGTAAACATGGAGTACATTTAGGGAGAATTATCTTGAAATTCAGATAAAGTACAAAGTTGTAATGCTTGTTTCTTTAAAATTCTTAAACTTTCTAGTGTGCTTTCTGACCATGAATTAGTATTGTAGAAGCATGAAAATATAATACATGGTAATGAGTGATTAATTTTAAAAGGAAGCCTTTCATATTTAGTGCACATTTAGTGCATAATACAGTGCGTATTTTGATGCACTGTTATAAGTTTAATTTTTATATATTTTAATAAGTCATTATTTTCAAGGCTTTCCAATATTCTAAAGGAAAAAATGTTAAAGTTAGTCCTGTTCTTGAAACCTGCTTTTAAAATTTTAACATCATTACCTTGTAACACTGGCCGTGCAGCCGCATTAAATAGCATTCCCACATTAACAGCTTTATGTGATGTTTGGTAGGTCTATAAATCTATGCAGAGAGAGAAGAAATCAGTGAACAGGGTCCAACCAAAGGGATCAATCAGTAATTTCGTGGCAGACAATCCTGAAAATAGATTGGTGTGTGTTAAAAGTTTAGCATTGCTATTGTATTCTGGAGTGAAAATTCATGCGATAAAATTGACATAATCTTACTCCATAAAGTTAAACACCAGTGAGAAGTCCAATGACTATTTTTGTACAAATTTAGAACACTAAACTGGCCATAAATTTTCCTAAACCTAGAACAACACCGTCATTGTCTTTGAATTCAAGTAGGAAAATCACGTAGTGCAACACCCACAATTTCTCTTGTGTTAGCACTGCTGAAAACCAAGAGTGAGGTATAAGGTTGAAATTGTAGAGACATACAAATATACTCGAACTGATGCACTTAAGTGTCTGTTCTGTTTATTTTAAGATATTAAGACAGTTAAAGAGCTAACATGCATGCTTTAGCTATTGGGGATTAAAAGTGGATATACAAATAATTTTAACTTTATATTAAAATTGGATTCTAATGCTAGGCATCTAATCCAAGAAAACGAATATGTTTAATATTATCACAATATGTGAAAGACTCATTTCAGTGTTAAAGAAAAAAAAAAACAGAAAATACTGGAGCTCCTGGGTGACTCAGTTGGTTAAGCAACAGACTCTTGATTTGGGCTCAGGTCGTGATCTCAGGGTTGTGAGATCGAGCCCTGGGACAGGCTCTGGGCTGGTCACAGAGTCTGCTAAAGACTCCCCCTCCCTCTCCTCTGCCTCCATCACCCCCCCTAAAATAAATAAATAAATCTTTTTTAAAAATAGAAAATACTGAAGTCCATTTCAAATGGAATAGAAAAATAATCCTAGTTTTTAATAGGATAATTTAATTACTTTCTTTTCCTGAAGAGTTAATTAGCATTTTGCCTTTAATTAATTTGAATTTCACTGGGAATTCCAGATCTAAGTATTACTTTGTAATTTTTAATTTTCATCTTCTCTTGAAATACTGATTTCTTTTCCTTGAAATATTCAATAATTGTCGCATTAGGCAAGGAATAAAATTCATAGGATGAATGATTCCTTTATTTCTATCCACATTGAAAACAGAAATTCCAGTGATTTTTAAAAATCTTGGTAATCACTATGATTATTAACGTTAGTGTTTATTAAGCTAGCCCATATTTTATGGAATTATGGAATATGTCTCATACTAATGAAGTCAATTTGTTAAAATTAATCATAAAAATCATAATAAAATGAAGTCAATTTGTTAAAAGTACATCTTACTATGGAAGATTCAAGGTCACTTTCTTATGTACTTACTTATTTCTCTCCCTTTCTCTCACCCCATCTAAACAAATTCTGTTAATTACAAATTTAGCTCTGGCTCAGGAAGTTACTGACCATGCTTTTCATCTGTTTGTAGTGAGCTCTCCAGGACTATAACATTAGTGGGATAGAACATTGCCCTGTTTCTGTGCCAATTACTTTTAAAATAAACATCTTTGAACTAAAATGAGCATTGTGACAATTTATGTATATGATTTAGAAAACGATTTTTAAAATTAGAAGAAAGTCTTGGCTTTCTTCTTGGTTTCTGGGAGCTTCGTTTCTGCGATGGTCTAACATTCTAACATTACCCAAGTCCATTATCCTCTTCAAATTGATGAGTTCCATTGTGGATGACATTTAATTAAATAAGAGAATGCATATCTTATTAATATGAATGTTCTTATTTATCTCTTAAGAGGGAGTTCGCATAGTAAAGAAAGTCACATTTTAATTGTTACATTAAATAATGTCTTTCAGGTTGGGAAATATAAAAAGCTTTTGAGGTATAACTGGCTTCCAAATACTGTGTTACACGCAGTTCATTTCACACACTGATGGATTAAAATTAGACCTTTTTTTCTCTTTTACTCCTTTCTGACATGAATGAAATGTCTTGTGATTCTTAGATCTATGTTGGTCATGTTTATCGTACTTATCTTTCCAAAAATATTTTTTTCTTTTCTGATATAAAAATATTCAAATATTTTACACAAATAAACACAAAATATTTTATGGACCACAATAGCATGTGGTCCATAAAAGCAAAGGTATTGGGGTGTGGAGGGAGTGGTTGGGTTCTGGACATTGGAGAGTGTCTGTGCTGTGGTGAGTGCTGTGAAATGTGTAAGCCTGACGATTCACAGACCTGTACCCCTGGGGCAAGTAATACATTATATACTAATAAAAATAATAATTAAAAAAACAAAGGTATTCATAGGAAAGAAAATTCTGACATAATTTGTTCTGAATGTTATTACCTGACGCATTGTCACGTTTTCTGTCTGAGATGGATATCAGACAATGAACATACTCTATGCATTAGAGTTGGAACTTTGAAGAATAAATTCCAAAAAGAGAAAGAAAATAAGAATATAGCCACTTCTAAAACGTCAAAAAAAAAAAAAACTAATTTAAGACCCTTTGTTTCACATGCACACACATGAAGGACATGTGTGACATAATAATGAGTTTCAAATATGTGGAAGAGATTCTATATGGAGAGAAGGAAACTGGTCTGTGTTTGCAATGAATGTCACAATCAGAAATGAGCTCCTGCGGAGGGATTTTCACTGGCCCAATAAAAGGTCTTTACCTTCCACTGATAAAATACTGGAATCACAGCAGGTTGCTTACTAGAAGTAGTTTAATAGATGGATAGATAACACCAATTTTCTGACCAATTTAGACATTCATAAACTAAAGAGAAAGAGAGAGAGGGAGGGAGAAAGGGTGGCATTAATATGGATAAGCAAAATACACAGGTCATTTAAAATTTATAAGTTAATGATTTTTTAAGTATTTTCACAAAACCTGATAACGACCATAAAATGGCTTGAGAAATAACAAAAATAGCTAATTTGAATTTTATTTCAATTTCCAAATCTTAGCCTCTGTGAGGATGCTAATGGCCTCAAAACAGGCATTCGTATTGACATTAATTAGTTAATTATGTTTTCAGAGAGAACACTATTGCACAGTGTTATTTCTAAGATATTTTAGAAGGTAATGAGGCTCTGAAATTGTAGTTGAAATGGCGTTAATAAAGAAGAAAGTAACAGGAAGTATTTTAACATGTAGTGGAGATAAAAGGGAAGCTAAATAGGGCAGATAAAAGAATGGTGGTATAAATATGTGGGGGTTTTACTAGAGAGGCAAAACCACTATATATATTCTTTGTTATAGAAACATGGGTGTAGGGGCACCTGGGTGGCTCGGTGGGTTAAGCCTCTGCCTTCGGCTCAGGTCATGATCTCAGGGTCTTGGGATCGAGCCCCACATCAGGCTATCTGCTCAGCAGGGAGCCTGCTTCCCTCTCTCTCTGCCTTCTGCTCTGCCTACTTGTGATCTCTCTCTCTCTCTCTCTGTCAAATAGATAAATAAAATCTTTAAAAAAAAAAAAAGAAAGAAAGAAACATGGTTGTATTGTATGGCTTGACCTTACACAGTCACGGGAGCTGGTTAGGTGGTCTCTGTCAGGTCTTTCTATCTGCTATGTGGTCTTCAGTCTCAGGGCCATAGGCAGGAAGGGAAAACCAAACCTGGAAAAGTGTCAGGGAATCTGGAAGTCGGGGGGCAGGAGCTGGAGCCCACAGAGACAGACTGGAACCTGCTAAGCACCCATCGCTTTATGCTGGTGATGCCGTGTCCTTCAGGGGAAGCTGGCACTTTCTGCCTCCAAGCTAAACACACACCTGACCCAGGCATCAGAGCAGCACGGGGAGGGTGTGGAAGAACCCCCGGACCAACAAGGCGAGCCCGGCAGGAAAATGCAACCAAATGGGTGAGCTGCCCCAAAGCCTGCGCCTCTCCACTGATTTCCTGAGCATCGGGATAATCTAACCGCCACTTCACTTCCCTTTTGCAGATGTCTCTGTGGCTCCCCCGACCTCCCCCCACCAACCAGAAATATATAGGGCCCAGAATTCTGAGAAATGTCCAGCCTCGCCAAGTGAGCATAT
Source organism: Enhydra lutris kenyoni (assembly GCF_002288905.1). Lineage (NCBI taxonomy): Eukaryota > Metazoa > Chordata > Mammalia > Carnivora > Mustelidae > Enhydra > Enhydra lutris. The sequence continues at coordinate 7,779,465 of NW_019154120.1, read as the reverse complement.
TGCCAGGCCAGCAGAGAGTATGCTTAGGGCTTATCCCGAAAATGGAACGACAGCCTGGTTCTGGAATGTGTGCTCCAATACGACTCCTCCAAGCTCCAGACCTGAATTGCATCCATTTGCATGCTGTGCAAAAAAGAGGTGCTATAGCAGAGCTCTGGCAGAACAGAAGGCGGACCTAAAGGGTTTAACCAAAAAAAAAAAAAAAAGCTTAAGAAAGAGACGGTGCATGGAGTGGTGTGGTGAGCACAGCTCAGGACTCACAGGGGACGATGACACCCAGGACCCAGTGGCCACACAGAGCCATTACTACCCACAGCTGCCCGGGCGAGGCAAGAGGAGGGAACAGCCCCGGTGTGAGATGAAGGGGCCTAGAAGTATCTCCCAAAACCTAGAGCCAAGCAAGGCGGTCCCGGCTGAAACCGCAGCGCCGCGGGGAGGGGGCAGGGAGCACGCACCCCGGCTGCGCTCCGCTCTGGGTCTCCACGCGCGGCAGGTTTCCCGACCTGCCAGGACAGCAGCGGGCGAGGGAGCCGGAGCGATGCCATCGCGGACCGCAGCCTCTCTGCGCACAGCGCAGGACACAGAAGGCTGGAGGCTGCATCTCCGGGAGGACGGCTCGGCGGCGCAAGTCCTCGTTGTAAACCGAGACGAGCCTCTTCATAAGCAGGATGTGTTTTTATTTTTTTTTTTAAAGATTTTATTTATTTGCCAGAAAGAGAGAGAGAGAGTACACACAAGCTGGCAGAGAGGCAGGCAGAGGCCGCGAGAGAAGCAGGCTCCCTGCCACGCAAGGAGCCCGATGCGGGACTGGACTCATCCCAGGGCTCTGGGATCATGACCTGAGCCCAAGGCAGCGGCTTAACCAACTGAGCCACCCAGGTGTCCTGCAGGATGTGTTTTTATTTTTTTATTTTTTAAATTTTTAAATTTTAAATTTTTTAATTTTTATTTTATTTTATTTTTTTTTTTTAATTTTTTAAGGATGTGTTTTTAAACGACTCTTGCAGACCGGACCGAAGAAGTTAGCAGTCAGTCATAGAATCCTGTGATTATTGCTCAGGGTGACACATTTGGGGGAAATGCCAAATGACTCAATAGGTAGATGTCCCTCGGGGTCTTTCTACCTGTTGTGATGCATTTTATTTGCTGTTTAATGTCACGCTCCCTAAGGCACCAGGACACTTGGAGAGCACGTGCAGACCGCGGCAGGTGCCCCGCATTTCCCTGGGTGCGTGTACATCTCAGCAGCTGTCGGCTGCCCTCTTCCTCCCCCGGATCTCTCCCCCGCATCAAGCCAGCAAGCCTCGCATGCTTTGCAGAGAAGTCGAGGCAGCATCTCTCCTGCACAGGGGCCCCAACGCCCCTACCCAAGGATGTCACAACTTCACTGAGGGACTCCCAAGGAACCTGGAACCTGAAACCAGGAAGGTTTGACAGTGCGAAAGTCAGTTGTTGAGGGGCATTTTGGCCTTTTCCCCAGAACGCCCTGGGACAACCCATGGGCCCACATAGGAAGACCTTCTATCTGGATCTATCCTTTTCTGCTTCCTCAACATTTTTTATGTGTGTGTGTGGCTGGTCTGTCCTCAGCCTATCTAAAAGTGAAGCCTATTTCTCTGTACCACCAAGAAATAAAGACTTAAGTAAACGCCCCCCCCCCCCAGCCATTTGTTGGGAATAACATGTTCATCCTGCTGCCACTCAACATTCAGCCTCGACTCAGCCCAGAGATGCTCTGTGTGCGGGGTCATCAAGGAGAGCTGAGAGCTTGGGCTGCTGTTGTCCCGCCCACCCCCCCCCCCATCCCTACAGAACTGTTTTCAAACACAGCCGAACCTGTAAACAGTCAATGACAGAAGGAAATCTGAATCACACTGATGTTTCCTTAATAGCTCCCCAGGTCTTCGGTGGCTTTTCTTTCCAAGTTAAATCCCGGAGTTGCCAGATTTTTCCTGAGTTTACGCAACAGTGTAGAGGGAGGATCTGTTAGAAAACCATTTTAAAAGCTCAGTCAAAATTACTTTTTTAAAAGATTTTATTTATTTATTTGACAGAGAGAGACACAGCAAGAGAGGGAACCCAAGCCGGGGGAGTGGGAGAAGCAGGTTTTCTGCCAAGCAGGGACCCTGGGATCATGACCTGAGCAGAAGGCAGACGCTTAGTGACTGAGCCACCCAGGTACCCCCAAATTACTTATTTTTAATAGATGTTGGTTTGCTCTTGTAATGAAGTATACACTATGTCCCGATGGAAAGATATTATTTAAATCGGTGTTTCTTGATCAGCGCTCATTTATTTCCTTATATAACAAAGACTTGTCTTTTGCCGAGTGCTTTTCCTAAGCTGGTGCACAGCCTCTTCTATTTCTGGGTCTCATTTGAAGTCATACTTTTTCAAGTTGACAACCTAGGGGTAATGAAGGGAAAGGGGAAAGATGTATGCAGTTGGCTGACTTAGCATTTGTCTTGTGATACTTATTAATAGATAGAAGTTAACTCTACCTTCCCAGCTCCTCTTGAACAAAAGTTTAGGAATGAGATAGTGTTGGAAACTGGTTTGCTCCCCTCACTCCCTTTCCCATGTAATTATACATACTTTCTTCTTTGCAAAGTACGGTTACCACGGACATGGCAAGGTGATTACCCTGAAGTCAACCGGAAAGAGAGAATGTGGAAGATAGATGAGACCAAGAACACGACCAGGGTGTGCAGCACCTTTTATGAGGACATAAGTAAGGTTGAAAGATTAAGCAGTTTATATATTTTGAACCCTCACAAGTGGATGTTGAATATTATTTTCTTAAAATGTTAGTACTTCATTCAGTTATTTAAATCAAACATCCTGGGGCGCCTGGGTGGCTCAGTGGGTTAAAGCCTCTGCCTTCGGCTCAGGTCATGATCCCATGGTCCTGGGATCAAGCCCCGAATCGGGCTCTCTGCTCAGCAGGGAGCCTGCTTCCTCCTCTCTCTCTGCCTGCCTCTCTGCCTACTTGTGATCTCTGTCTGTCAAATAAAAATATAAAATCTAAAAAAAAAATAAATCAATCAAACATCCTGCCTATTACAAATTAAATCATAAAAGCCAGGTGAAAATGAATGGAGAGGTAAATCAGGTAAAAGAAAACATTTCCTTCACAAAAATAGTTTTAGTGTAAAGAGCACAGACTAATCTTTATTATAAAATACTCAATTGGGGCTCCTGGGTGGCTTGGTGGGTTAAAGCCTCTGCCTTCAGCTCAGGTCATGATCCCGGAGTCCTGGGATCGAGCCCCACATCCGGCTATCTGCTCAGCAGGGAGCCTGCTTCCCTTCCTCTGTCTCTGCCTGCCTCTCTGCCTACTTGTGATCTCGATCTCTGTCAAATTAAAAAAAAAAAATACTCAATTATTATTGGCTACCGAATAAGTTCACATACGTGCAAAGGTTTGATGGTTAAAAAATAATGATTAGTATTTTCTGCTTGATGTTGCTGTGAACCCAAAACTCCTCTAAAAATAAAAGTCCATTCAAAATTCTGAAAACTAAAAGACTACGAACGTGGTCAAATATACATGGGCACACTCACATACCTATTGGCCACCTGGAGGTCCCATCCATCTCCATGCTGAGCGTCACAACTCACTTTCTTTCCATGGCAAAGGCATAGGTATGTCAAGGAGGCACACTAAACCAGATGATGTGAGTTCAAATCCTGATTTTGTCACTTAGAGCTGAATGACACCAACAAGTTATTTAACCTCTCTGTGCCTTATTTTCCTTATTTGTAAAATGGGGTATATTACTTCTCTCCTACATAACAAATCACCCCAAAACTTAGTGATTTAAAACAATAAACACATTTTATTTCAGTTTCTTTGAGCCAAGAACTCAGAAGTAGTTTGGTTGGGTGGGTCTGGTGTGGAGTCTCTTCTGATTTTGAAGGCAAGACATGGCTGGGCTGCGGGTCCTTTGAAGGCTGATGTGGGGCGAGGGTTTCCAAGATGGCGCACTCATGTGGTGCATGCTGTCGGCTGGAGGCCTCAGTTCTTGCCTACTTAGGCTTCTTTGTGGGTAGCTTGGGTCTCCTCACAAGATGGTGATGATTTAGCAAGACTCTCTAAGACTCCCTCCACTTAGTCCTATTTCCACTGAGTAATTTTCCATCCACTGGCCACCTTCGCTCTGCTTGTGGGCTGTAAAGCCTCAGCGGTCTTTGCTGTGTTCAGAGTGAAGCCAGTCTCTCTCCGCTGTTCCAGTTGTCTTTACATAGATCACAAGAAAGTCTCCCTTACTGTCTTAACAAGCATCACAATAATTTTTCTCTTTAACACCCTCTGGGGCAGAGTCCTTTGTTGTAAGTCACCTGATTCCAGCTCTGTCTACAGGCCCACAAAGCCCACAGGTGGTTCCCATACCCTCGGCCTGCCACACTGCAGAGGTGTTGTGAGTCTTTTGTTCTGTTTTGCTACTGGGTCTGGCAACCCTAGTGTGTCCATATCCTTCAGCATTTTCATGTGTGAACGTAACATCAGGACCCCAACAACCCCTACCAAGGCCCCAGATCAGACTCTCTGGTTTTCTTGAAGCTTGTCACCATTTGGCTTTAAATGGGGGAGGAAACAACTCCCTTTTCCCTTGTGGAAGGACAGACACACAGCCTCTTTTCTTTTGTACCCTGAAGCTGGGTAGGTTGGTTAATTCAGGCAAAACATGTCCGGAGCCACTCCTCTTGCAAGCCTGGCATAGATTAGCACTCAGTGTGAGGGTACTTAGCACCCATTGTTCCCAACCAAAGGGCCATGAAAATGGATCCTGGTGGGGAAACCATTCACTGAAAACATTTCTACACTTCCTTCAAAGAGAGTGCCTTTTGATCTCAAGTCCCACGACCTGCCACTGCTGAGATGTGACTCAGGATAGGAAATTTTACACATACCAATACCAAAGGTATGTTCCTTACTGTTACGCAACAAGATGTTTGCATGACCAATATTTTCCCCTGCCTGAGCACACATCTCCTCCCTTTCAAACAGGCCCGCTGTTAGCTGAAAAGAGTAAAATTACTTCCATGTAAGTTATAATTGGTATGAATGCTTTACTAGTCATTGACTGGTGGCCTTATGTATTACTACTGACATTCTATGTGTTTGTCTTGGGTTGCCTGCTAAGGGATATAAGACTCCTTTTTTTTTTTACAGTTCCAGTGTCTGCCCCTTGCAGTATTTTCTCTGAGATAAATCTGACTTTCAGCACATTTAAGGTATTCTGTAATCTGTGACTAGTCTCATTCTCAAGAATCTAGCTGCATAGTAAATTCTAAGACAGGAAAATTGTTGCCAGTGCAGCAGCTTTAACTTTGGGAGGTGGTCAGTATATGGCACCCCACGATATGCCACTTAGGCGTATCGATCGATGCTTCTGAGCTGAAGGTAGTCCGAAATGGCAGACACAGGAGGAGCTCTTTGCCTTCGTTTTTTTCTGCCTAAAAGCAGGGCGCATGTTCCCTCTGCGAAGGTGATATACATTTCCATTTGTAGGGTGTTCTTCCCAGGATGATCAAAGAGGCACTGAGAGGAGAGGGGAGCAGGGGAGAGTATGGGAGGGGAGGGGAGGGGAGGGCAGGAGAGGAGTCTGGGTAAAAATCCTTACTCTTAATGACTATGCCTTTCTTGGTCCCCTTCCCACAATTTATTGCCCTTGAGCCCAGTCCCTCTTCCTCTGCCTGGTTATTTCTCTACAATTTATTGCCCTTTTAAAAAATTATATGTAAGCCCAACTCTAAATGCTTCTTTGGGTTTTTACTTTTTTTTTTTTTTTTTTTTTTTTAGAGAGAGAGCATGTAGGGGGGCGCATGAGTGGGGAGGAAGGAGGAGGGGAAGAAGGAGAGGGAGAGATAGAATCCCAAGCAGGCACCACGGCCAGTGCAGAGCCCTACTGGGGGCTCTATCTCAGGACCCTGACATCATGACCTGAGATGAAATCAACAGTCGGTTGCTTAACCAACAGAGCCACCCAGGTGCCCCTGGGTTTCTACTTCTTTTCCATGAAGCCCCTATGCCCATAAAAATATTAACATTAGTTTAAAAAATGTACATGCCTTTTTGCCTGTTATTCTGTCTTTTGTCAGTTTAATTTGCAGAATTATAATTTAAGAAGTCAGTAGAGAAGTTTTTCTTGTTTTACCCTTTGGGCTTATATCCTTTGAAGAGATAGCAGAGACACAAAAGTTCTGGTAAAGAATTAGGCTTTTCTTTTCTTTTAAGATTTAATTTATTTATTTGACAGAGAGAGACACAGCGAGAGAGGGAGCAGAAGCAGGGGGAGCAGGAGAGGGAGAAGCAGGCTTCCCTCGGAGAAGGAAGCCCCATGCGGGGCTCAATTCCAGGATCCCGGGATCACAACCCGAGCCAAAGGCAGACGCCCAATGATTGAGCCACCCAGGTGCCCGATGGAATTAGGCTTTTCTTGATGGGTTCAGGACATCCTACCCCAAAATATGGCACCTTGACATACTGAAGATTTGAAGCTGAAGGAATTTGAGAAATGGCATAAGCAGGAAGAATTTTCTTTGCCCAAAGCAGGTCATAAAACACAGGAAAGACTTTCTGACCTACATGTGAAGCAGGTCAGAGGTGTCCTCCTTATCCAAGAGGAAAGGAGCATTGTTATCTCCAAAGATAAAGGGACACTTCGAGGAGTCTGAACACCTTGCTAAGTCTCCTCCAGTTTGCTACGCTCAAACTCTTCGTCCTCTGGTGTCTTGCCATGACTTTTCACTGTCCCTCATACTTAGTATGAAAACACGTAGGTTTCACCAATTCTTCACATCTTCATTTTGTGAAGATGCCATGTTGCCTAAACTTTATATTAAATAAATTTGCCTTGTTGGTTTAAAGGGAGTCATACTAGCCCAATTTCAAGGGGAGGAGAGTGTCAAAGAATTTCTGGATATGTTTTATAATCACCAAAACCCCTTCATCTAGCTCTTTGCCTAGTTGTACTCTCCTGTTAAATTCCTAAGGCCAACCACATCAATGCAGTTGACTTCGTGACGTCCAACCCAGTCCCAACTGCCATCACACTTCACCTGGGCTCCTTCTCTTCTTACTTCTAACCTTGTCTGGAGAAAAATCCGTTCTCCGTGCAGCAAGGAGACAGTTTGCACCAACCCCTGATTAAATCCCCTCGTTACTTCTCATCACTCTTAGAATAAAACTAAAGCTCCCTACCTATAAGGCTGAAATGATTTTCAACACCCTCCCCATTCCGCCTTTATCTCCCACCTACCTGTTACCATGTTCTAGCCACACCAGTCTTCTTTCTTCCTCAAATATGCCAAATTCTGTCAGACCTTGGAGATTTTCCCAGAAGCCTTCCCTGCTGAGACCTTCACATTTTTTTCTCATCCTCATCCTTCAAGTTTCAGAGTGAGGATGACTTCCTCGGAGCAGCCCTCCTGGATTGACTCTTACAGAAGTGCCGCCAACCCTCCCCCAGTTACTGTCTTTCTCATCACCCATTTTATTGCCTTTGTAGCACATTTATAATCTAGACTTTTCTGTTTATTTGCTTAATTATTTAGTGTCAACTCTTCCCTCCCCTCTCCTCCCCCATTCCCACTAAATTAAACCCTTTAAGAGCACTTTCACGTCCTTATTCCTTATCGACCACATGAAGAACTATGCCTAGAATACAGTGGGTGCTCAGCTAAGGTCCGCAGAAACACCCCCTGAGCTGAGAGCTACCCCTGGAACGTAGTTATGTCCTGGGACTTAGATGCTCAGGAACTACTTATTGGATATGGAATGAGTGGAAGCTGCCGTCTGGCTCCTTACAGCTCACCGGTCTCCGTGATTGGGTCTCTGCCTTCCTGAATGAGAGCATGTGTACATCCTCAGATTTCCCTCATGCAAGAATCTGTCAGTGGCATAGGGCCCACCCGAATCCAGTATGATTTCATTCTAAATCGATTATGTCTACAAAGACTCTATATTCAAATAAAGTTACATTCACAGGTATGGGGGTTAGGGCATCAGTCATATCTCTTGGGGGATACAATTCAACCCACATCAGTACCTAACACCATACTTACACTGGGGACATTTTCCTTGCAATTTTGACTTTTCTCTGACCCCTACTTTAGTTTTCCAGCGTAGACTGGAAGCCAGCATGTGGGTCCTGCAAAGCCCTTCCTCCTGGGGGCTGAGTCCTGATGTGTTCACTGAACCATGTGGTTCCCAGTTGCTACTCATTCCTCAAGAGCCTGCTGCTAATAGACAAGGGTAGCTTTCGAATAACATATAGCATATTGGATAACCGGGAAGATTTAATATTCATTCTAGTCATATAGTTGAATTGTATTACAAGCTTTATTGTTGGGTAGAGGAGATAATTTGGGAATCTAAGGACCATTTCTGACATTGCATTTTTTCCTTAGAAACACTGAATTGTAAAATGAATTTATAAATTACGAAGAAGCTCTTAGAATGGAATTGTTTTTTGTTTTTTGGTTTTTTTTTTAAAGATTTTTATTTATTTGTCAGAGAGAGTGAGCACAGGCAGACAGAGTGGCAGGCAGAGGCAGAGGTAGAAGCAGGCTCCCTGCTGAGCAAGGAGCCCGATGTGGGACTCGATCCCAGGACGCTGGGATCATGACCTGAGCCGAAGGCAGTCGCTTAACCAACTGAGCCACCCAGGCATCCCTTAGAATGGAATTGTATAGGTAAATTGGGGAACACGTAGACGTAAAAAGTTGAAAATGACGCAAGAATCAAATAACAATATGATAGTAATACATGGATCACAGGGTAATGATACCTGAAAGTGCTATTGCTTCTGGGAAGGTATTTGTACTTTAAGACCTTCAAATCTAAAGGAACAAAATTCTAATACAGAATATTAGTCAATGCCATAGGAGGCACAGTATTTTTTTTTCCTTTTTTATGGTTTGCCAGGACTTTCTAATGCTTTAGAATTACAAACATAGGTAGAGTTTATTTTTCTGTAAGTGTCGGCTCTAGCTTTTGAATCCAGTGAGCCAACCACTCACTCTGCCTTGCCATAGATAGGGGTTCTCTAAGAGATGGGATTTTTTTTTTTTTAAGATTTTATTTATTTATTTGAGAGAGAGAGCGTGCAGAGAGGGAGAAGCAGACTCCCCACCAAGCAGACAGTCTGATGCAGGGCTTGATCCCAGGACCCTGAGATCATGACTTGAGCCCAAGGCAGATGTTTAACAACTGAGCCATCCAGGCGACCCAAAGAGATGGGATTCTGCACAGCTAGCACGTCACCCCGAGCTGTGATGGCAGTTTCAGACTACTCTGAGCAGGCCATAGGAGTTCTGGCTCTCTGCCTACTGTAGGGAAGAATTCTAGCACATTCTTGCATTGTTGGCTTAGTGGGGGCGAGGGTAATACAGGGTGATTTTCTGTAACAGAACATACTTCCTACATTTCTGGGGAGGCAAATTCATGCCATCAACTTCTCATCGGAATGGGTATTTGCTAAATTTTTTTTGCACTAAATCAACAGGATTACCTTACACAGTGAAACATTCCTAAGCAGTCAGAAGGGCCCTGGATCGTGGAAGTGGAGAGGACAGGAAAGAGTGAGGTATTTCTTTAAATTGTCTACAAATAGGAATTTTTGATCTGAAATAGAATTGTGTGAAGCTAGGCCTGCAGCACCGCGGACTCGTTACACAGGAACAGTGTTCGTCGCAGTGCCGCCTTTCTGACTCAACAGGTGTCCACAGACCTTCCGCCTGGTCTTAAAAAATCCTCAGAGCTCATTGTTCTGGGAGGTGGGCATTGCTCCTTTGACTTCAGCCCGTTCGCAGCAAGCAGGGTCTAGCTGCTGATCAAAATAGCACAGACATTCCCCCAGAAAGCAGGTGTTGGTCCCTTCCCAAAGGTCTAACGAGCCACCCTACATCTGGAAGTGGATCTTTAAAAGGGATTTTGAAAGCCCATTTGTCACTGAGCCATCCCCAAAGAGATGGAGAGAGGAATGGAATATTCATATTTATTTACCAAACATTTGAGTCTTTACTGTGTGAAAAGTCTTTACTCAAGGCACTAGTAGCATAATGCAGTGATGAGTAAGACAAAGCATCTGCAGGGGCGCCTGGGGGGCTCAGTTGGTTAAGCGTCTGCCTTTGGCTCAGGTCATGATCCTGGAGTCCTAGGATTGAGCCCCACATGGGACTCCCTGCTCAGCGGGGAGCCTACTTCTCCATCTCCCTCTGCTTGTTGCTCCCCTGCTTGTGCTCTCTCTCTGTGTCAAGTGAATACATAAAACCTTAAAAAAAAATCTGCATTCAAAGGAGGAGAGAGAATTGTTGCAATTTAGGGCAAAGTGCTCTAAAAGAGGTTGAACCCAAGGTGGGGGTTCTGAATAGAATGATGTCACTTCTGACTGGGCAGATCTGAACTTGACTGATGATAAGATTTTCAATAAACAGAAATAATCAGAAGGTAGGGGTGGGTGAAATGGAAGAACATTCTTGGCAGAGAGAAGAGCATGAGTTAAGGCACAGAGCTGGAACTATCTGGAAGTGAAGTCGTCCAGTGTGGCCTAGCAAAGTATGATATAAAGAAGTGGACCGTGAGGCTGGAGAAGCAGTTTGGGTCCAGTTCTCAAGGAGCTTTGATGTTGTGTAACTGAGTCACTATTTTATACATTAGGATGGAGGCCAGGTGAACACAATTTATTATCTGAGCTGGAACAATTTTGAGATGACAAAACAACAGTTATAATGTGGTACTGGTCTGGCACACTGGGACCTATGGTCAACACTGGTAACCGGGAGATTCTGCAAAGAGAAGCTTGAATTGGGAGGAGACTTCCAGCAAACAGCCACCTGGGGTGGGTGGACCTAGGAGTCCTGGATGCATTCCCCATGTACCACCCCAAAGTACGACAAACTAGGGGCTTTTTATTTTTTAAGATTTTATTTATTTATTGGACAGAGGGAGAGATCCCAAGTAGATAGAGGGGCAGGCAGAGGGGCGGGGCGGAAGCAGGCTCCCTGCTGAGCAGAGAGACTGATGCAGGGCTCGATCCCAAGACCCTGAGATCATGACCTGAGCTGGAGGCAGAGGCTTAACCCACTGAGCCACCCAGGCACCCCCACAAACTGGATGCTTAACACAGCAGACATATATTCTTTCATGGTTCTGAGAGCTTGAAGTATAAAACCAAGGTGTTGGTAAGGCCTTGCTGGCTATGAAGGCATGGGAGAATCCTTTCTTGCCTTTTCCTAGCTTCTGCTGGCTGTCGCTTATCCTTGGAGTTCCTTAGCTTCCTTGGTTGTCTTCACTGCCATCTCTGCCTTCCTAGCATTCTCCCTGTGTCTTTACCTTGTCTTCCCCATGCATCTGCCTCTGTTTCTCTCATAAAGACACCAATTATGTTAGACCAGGGTCTCAGCCTTCTCCAATATGACCTCATACTAACTCAACTACATCTGCAAAGATGCCACTTCCAAACCAAGTCACATTCCAAGCCTCTGGGAAGGACATGAATCTTGAGGGGCCCTCTTCAATACAGTGTAAGTACCAAATGAGGAACTTGAATGAGTGGGGGATAGCTCAGGATTCTCAAAGACGGGAAGGTGGGAGGCAGCAGAAGGGCCATGGGAAGGAAAAAGGAAAATTAAGGGTGTGGAATTCTCACTTGGGCAGCTTTCCCCAGGGACCCAGAGGGTGGAAGGCTGCCACTGTATCCCATCCTGCTTCCACCCAATTTTCTCAAGTCTGGGCTCCTTTTTTTCCCCTTCTCGGGTAAGGTAAGACATTTATTTAATACTAGAAGTCAAACCAGACTGGAAGTCCGGGGATGGCAGCCCAAGTCATGACTCAGCTGCTTTTAACTTTTTCATCTTGAACAGATCATACCATCTCTGAGTCTCTTTCTTCCTCCGTAAAATGGTGATATTGATGTTGTTGACCAAGAAAGATCTTTCTGGCTGTAGAAGCTATGACTTTAGGAGGAAAAAGTGGAACCATGCTCCCTCAATAGGAGAGTTTCAATAAGACCCTTTGCTATTATTATCTTTTAGCAAGTACATGTATCTATCATATAGCCTTTTTGGTTGCAGAAAATGGAAATTGGTTAGCAGGAGCAAAACGGGAGTTTATTAGAAGGCTTTAGGGGGCAGGCACAAGGAACCATCTGGTCCAGGGACCCTACTAGGGTGGGTCAATCCCCTTCTCCCCTCCACTCTCCTGTTTGCATCCCTTGCTGCAGGGTGAGAATCCTGGGCAAGAGTGTAAACAGCAGTCTTAGTCCTGGGCCTGCCTCTCAGCAGTGCTGAGTATAAGCAAAGATAAGATTTCTCCCAAAGGGTGATTGAGCTGCTGATAGAGGAAGGCTTGGATGAGAGCACGTGTCTACTGCCGAGAAGTGTTTGGAATTCAGGCAAACAGGAAGATTTTAATAGTGTATTCAGCCACTAGCAACTCTACACTAAAGTTGTTGCTGCATTACTAATACTATTTTAATCTAGTGGTTAAAAGCTCATATTCTGGAGTCAGAGAGACTGAAGTCTAAATTTCAGCTCTGCCCCATAATAACTGTGTGAAAGTTATTTCCTACTTATACACAAGAAGGCTCATTTTCATCATCTGTAATGTGGAGATGATAATACTCAACTTAAAGATACTTGTTAAAATTAAAGCAGATTATATATTCAAAAGCACTTAATGCAATGCCTGGCTCATAAAATATACATTACCTAGTAATGATAATCCTTCTGGACCAGGCACCAAATTAAGTGGTTTTTGTGCATTATTTCATGTAATCTTCACAGCTATCTGACACAGTTCACCTCTAAAGCCACTCCCCCATCCCCACCCTGCTTCTTTACAAGTAGAGTCTGAAATTACAGCTGAGAACCTTGGTTAAGGTCACAACTGTATGAACTATTAAAGCCAAGATGCTGACTAGCTGAGACAGACTCAGAAGCCCAGGGTTTGATCCTATCTGCTGGAGGAGTCAGTGCATTGTTTGGCTAAGTGCTCATCAGGCCCATGGCCCCTGGGGGGCTACTGGGTTCTTTGGATCAGATGATAGACCCCACTAATCCATACCACACACTCTCCTTCTGAGGGGGCTTAAAACAAGAGGTGGGGGGGTTGAAAAGTTTGCTTTTTTTTTTTTAAGATTTTTTTTTTTAATTTATTTATTTGACAGAGAGAGAGAGAGATCACAAGTAGGCATAGAGGCAGGCAGAGAGAGAGAGGGGAGGAAGCAGGCTCCCTGCGGAGCAGAGTGCCCGATGCGGGGCTTGATCCCAGGACCCTGAGATCATGACCGGAGCCGAAGGCAGAGGCTTTAACCCACTGAGCCACCCAGGCGCCCCGAAAAGTTTGCTTCTTATTCCTTGTTATTACTGTTAACCTCTCTGGCCATTCTATTTAGTTTACATTCACTCCAAGTAGACACTTGAGAATTGAGTAGCATTTACATCGTTATGGATAACAGTAACAGTGCAGGCTTATTCATAAATACAGGTAAGAACTGAAAAGAACACCGGGTCTGGTGAATCACACACACTAGATGACATCAGCCTCATACATACTCTTCAGTCATAAAAAACAATCGAATTACCCGATAATCCAATTTTTAAATTACTAATCTAGATTTTGTTTAGATGAATATTGTAATTAGACATTTATAGTAATTAAGATCAATTACTTGAGCTTTTTTTAACTAATAGCTTTATTGAGATGTAATTCAGACATAAATTCACACTTGAACATGAACTTATGTTTCTCTTTTAAAAGGCCCTATTAAAGAAATACAACGTTTAAAGTAAAAAATACTTCTTTTAACGACACTTAGCTTTAATAGCTTTTCATCAAAAGAGAAATGAATTTTTTTTCCTGTGGCTTCTCATTGAAAAAATAAAATCCGCTGGTATTGCTACACGTCAATGGCACATTCAGCCGATTTCCAAAGAAATCAAGTTACAAACAGGAAACTTTTTACATCACACTACCGTGAAATTCAGCGGCACAAACAATAGCGAACTATGGTATAAAACATTAAAAAGTACTACATGGAGAAGTAGATGGCTTAAAGCAAGCCCTAAGTTCTCGGTCAGCAAACGCATCTGACGAGGAAGCCGGAGAAGGGGTGGGGAAAGGGCCCCACAGGGGCCCTGCTCCGGAAGGCGTGCTCGGCCGTCCTCCGTCCCTCGCTCCCGGCGGAGACCGGGCCCGGGTCGCCGCGCCAGGTGGGTGCCCCTCGGCCGCCACCCCCACCGCAGAGGCAAAGGGAGGGCCGGCGCCCAAGGGCCGCGATTTTCTTCTCTGCGCCGGCCACCCGAAGAGGGGAGGCAGGGCCGAAGAACTAGCGCGGGACGAGCGGCCAGAGCAGCCCCCAGGGCTGGGGGGACGCCGGTCAGGACGCGGCTCGGACCCCCCCCCCCCACTCCGGCCGCCGAGCACCCCTCCTCGACCCGCGGCACCCCACCCCGCCCGCACGACTCCCGCACGCGCCCAGACCCCGCGCGCCCCCGGCCCCCAGACGCCCCTCGCGCGCCTTTCTGCCCCTCGCGTCCCCCGACGCGCCCGTGCCCCCGGCGCCCTCCGCGCGCCCCGGCTCCCCTTTCCGGGACGCCGGCGACCCCGCGCGTCCCCGCCCCCCGCCCCGGACGCCCCCCCGCCCGGCCCGCCCCCCGCGCCGGGACGCCCGCCTGCGCTGCGGGCCGAGGAGAGGGCGCGGGGCGGCCCGCTCGGCTACTCCGCTCCGGCTCGGCGCTCGGGCCCAGGCGCCGCCACGCGCCCCTCCTGGAGGAGGAGGAGGAGGAGGAGGAGGAGGAGGAAGGAGGAGGAGGGAGGAGTTGCGGGAGAGGAGGGACGAGCGCGGCAGTCGCGCCGGCGCTGGGCGAGGAAGCGGAGCGGGCCGCCGCCGGGTGAGCGTCTGCGGAGCCGAGTCGCGGGCTGGGTCCGGGCTTTGCTGTCTGCGCCCTTTCCTCCGTAACCCGGGAAACTGGCCGCGGGGGCTGCTGCTCCCCTCGGGGCGGCGGGGGCGGATCCGGCGCGCGCGGGGCTGGGGAGGCCGCCCGGCGCGCCTGCGGCCGAGGGTCCAGGCGGCGCGAGGCCCGGGCCGCCGCGGCGGGTCCGCGGGCGGGGAGGGAGGGGGGGCGGCCGGCGGGGAAGCGGCGTCCGGGAAGCCGGGCCGGGCGGGGAGCCGGGCGGGGGAGGGCCGAGGCCTGCTTCCGCCGAGCGCCGGTGCGACCCCTCGGCCTCCCCGTCCGCGGCGCGCCGGGCCGGGCCTCCGCCTTTGTTGCCCGCAGCCCCGCCGGCGAGAGGCCGGGGCTTGGCGAAGGCCTGGGGCGGCGGCGCGGGGCCTGCGCGGCTCGCAGCCCGCCGCCCGGCCCGCTCGGCCGGTCCTCGGGCTCGGGCTGCGGTCCAGGGGCCGGAGGGCGCGCGGGCTCGGGAGGGCCCAGGCAGCGTCCGTGCCGGTGCCGCCGCCGCCCCCCGCCCCCCGCCCGCCGGGAGGTCGCGCCGCCCCCCCCCGCGCGTGTGCCGCGCGTGACGGTGCTGCTGGATGGGATTTACTCGCACGGATGTGGGGGCTGTGGGCTTTTCAACGGCCCCTGGAAGCGAGACAGGCCTTAATTTTCAATTTGCTTCAGGAGTTGGCAACTTCAGGGACACCATTGTGGCTCATTATGTAGCACAACTATTGACATTTCTCGGTGGCAGGTCCTGGCACAAAACTTGGAATGTGCGCAGCAGGCTGGATGCCAACTTCACAGTCAGTCGGAAAGTGGAATTTGGGGTTCCCGTCCCCACTTTTTGGAATTAAGGGCCAGGTGGGAATAGGTGACAAAGCTCAGGCTGCCGGTAACGAAATGGACCATGTTGAATTCAGTTAGCAGATGTTTCTTGAATGTCTGTCCTGGTTGAGGCACCATGCTCCTGGGTGCGAGGACGGAGAATGTAGTAATCACAATAAACATGTGAACGAGACATCACACGTTTCCCCAGTACGTTTTTAATTGCCGGGGTTTCTTGGAATACAGATATTTGTAATCAAACAAAAGTAAACTGCCATCGACTTCAGGACGAGATGTTGGAGGTGTTCTCAGCCCTGGCAGGCGCACATTTATCTTGGCTTTTAAAAACCCAACAAATAGCGTGAAATCCACTTAGCTTATTTGAATGAATGAATGTTAAGTGGAATACTCAGTGCTGTGGAGAATCCTCGTTATTTAAAAACATCAATGGTATTGTTTACCGAGTTTCACAGATAAAGCGGGAAAATGTAGCCTGTGATATTTCTCTTTTCCTGTGGGCTTTCTAATTTTTCCTCACTGCTGCATCTTCTACGCGGGTGCGGTAACTTTCAGAATCTGTCTCTGTTCGAAACATAGTCTATCGCCTCAACCCTTTGGTTCCAGTACCTTCTGAAATGTTTTCTCCTTGCCTTTGGGGAAGCTGGCTCACAGACTGTCCACTTGATAATGAATCTCAGAAGAACTTACTGCCTGGGGTTGGTCAAGTGCTTTCCACTCTTTGATCTGGTTAAGGATGAGCCTTTACCCTTTTTGGGTCTCCATTCAGCATCTCTTTGGAAATATTTTTTCCTTTATTATGATCTTTAAATGCCTTCTAAATTGATCGGAGGTACCTGGCACTGCCCCTTTGCCTTCTTTTAGTGGGAAGATAGGGCAGGCCTTAAACATGGCCTCCCCAGAACCAAGGGGCACACCCTCGGGTGTCACGTGGCATCGTCCCAAGGCAGCACCTTATAGGGAGTGGCAGGGAAGGGGTTTGGGTGACCTTGACCTGGGCTGTAGCCTACCTGGGCAGTGCCATGACCTGGGAGGAAAAGCTGTGCTGACTGGATTCCCACCCATTTTGCCATCCGGAGTATTCCTTTTAACGCCCCTCTTTTGGGGGGAACAGAAGCAAGTGTCTGCTTAAGACTGTCTTGTTATGTAACTTCACTCCTCAGAGAAAACTCTGGTAGTTTTTCTCCACTGTGGTTGGTTTTCAGGAAACTTGTGTTATTAATAGCAAGTATCTTTGGGGCACCTGGGTGGCGCCAGTCTTTGGGGGTCTGCCTTCCGCCCAGGGTTCTGGGATCAAGCCCCACATCGGTCACCCTTCTCAGCTGGGAGCCTGCTTTTCCCTTGCCCTCTGCCTTCAGCTTCCCCTGCTTGTGCTCTCTCTCTCTCACTTTCTCTCTCTCTCTCTCTCTCTCTCAGTCTCTCAAATAAATAAAATCTTAAAAAAAAAAAAATAGCAAGTATCCTTTATTTTGCTCATAGAAGTAATTGTGTGATCTTATTTAAAGGTCACAAAATAGTCTGAAAAATGGAAATGTTATGTCCATTTTTCAATTTATGGCAATTACTGTTCTCTCAAAAATACGCAGTCATGTGGAATGAATGGGTTGTTACACAAATACGTTGAATATGAGGTCAGATACCCCGTGTTATTTATATATAATATAGCTAATGGATGTGTGCTCATAGATTTTAATACTCAATAACGGTAGGTAGGTAAGTAAATGACCTAAGCTAGGATCACTGTTTGCTATTTTGTTTGTTGGATCTTTTATGGGAAGTGAAGATTATTTCAGTTCTTGGTCCCCATCCCTAATCTTTTTCCAGTTTTAGAAATGGCACATCTGTGATGCCTGAGTGTTTCTGTAAAATTTACTCCTTTTACAAGGGAGAAATTTATAATACTAGTGTATGCCATAAAAAGGGGGATCTTTGTTCTATGACTAGATTGAGAGAGTAGTTCGGGGAGTAAAAACGAAAGAGCATTGGGACATGTTTTAAATTGCATCTACAGTGAAATTGTCATTAATGTTTTTGTGGTTAATTTGTTATTCTGTATAGTATGTTGGTTTAGCAGATAAGTAGTGAAGGTGTTAGAACTAAAGGCACATTTTAAACTGACTTCAGGATCTCTGATGATGCATACAAACATTAAATTTTACTCAATGGGACAATTATTTTTAGGTGCCCGTGGACTTACTGATGTTTCGAGAAAGGATGTACTTAGATAAAGTCATTTAAGATTTGAATTCTCATGTTGCAAAGGGTCATGAGTACCTTTTGGTGGTGTTTGATCTTTAATATACATTACTAGCTTTGTGACCTTGAACACCTTTTATATCCCCTCCATGTCCTCCTCCTGTGGGGCTCAAGTGAGGATAATAAATCCACCTGACAGAGTTATTGTGAATATATCTTTTATTTAAAGTAAACTCCAAACTCTCTACAATGCGCTGCAAGATTTCTGCCCAGTTCTTCCATTAATCTCGAACAACCCTGTCTTCCTCACCATGAAGTTAACCCTCTAGCCTTTCTGTTCTCTCGCGTTCCAGGCTGCTTCTGGCCTCCTCATCTGTGACGTGGTGGTTCTTTTGCCTAGAGTGTTGTTCTTATGGTCAGTTCATTCTCTCTCAATCCTAGGTTCATGGCATCAGGGAAGTCTTTCCCGACTACTCTTCCTTCTAGGCCCTTCAGGAGTCCTGTCTTACCAGTTTGTATGTTTTCATCATAACATTTACTGCAGCGTATAACTATTTTATTTCTTTTGGTCTTTCTCGTCCTCAAAGTCCCACGTGGGCAAAATGTGCTCTGTGTTTCTGTGTCTCCCTAACACATCCCATAGGGACATGGCTTTCAGAAAGTGCTTGTAGTTTTTATGTTGTTGTGTACACATTAAAGGCAAGGGTGTACAGTGTAGATTCTAGAAATCTGTTGGCTTTTTGTGTTGCTTATTATCCCCATCTGATCTGCTCAGCTGAATAAATCATAACACTAATAAGACCAACGTTCTTGTAACTTTAGGGCCCAACTCACCCTACACAGAGAGAACCGTTTTGTTTTTTGGGTTTGTTTTTTTTTTTTTGTCTGTTTGTTTATGTTTTTTTAAGTCAGCTCTACTCCTAACATGGGTCCCAAACTCATGACCCCAAGATCAAGAGTTACATGCTCTACTGACTGAGCCAGGCAGATACCCCAGGAACTGTCTTTAGCTGTAGACCCATAACGTGGGTCCGAGCTTATTCAAGTGTCCAGCTGGCCAGTCACGAAGATGCACAGGCCTTCATCGCTTCTGGAAGTGTAGTTCTCTAGAGTGTATGGAGAGTAACAACTCCAGGGCACATTTCCCTTAATGTTAGCTCATGTAGCTTGATAAGGTAAACCCATGGTTATCTGGCACCTCTGGCATTTTCAGTTTTGTGATGCAGAATTCAGCAGGAGGGAAAAAACCTCATTTGGAATCAGACCAGTACAAGGCCTAGATGACTAACTGGTTGGGGAAGGCGGTCTTTCATAGGGATGCGGATCTAGGTTTGAATTTCAGCTCTGTGACTTTATAGCGTAGGTTTTTATTTCTATTTATTTATTTTTAAAAAGATTTTATTTATTTATTTGACAGAGATCACAGGTAGGCAGAGAGGCAGACAGACGGGGGGTGGGGGGGGAAGCAGGCTCCCCGCTGAGCAGAGAGCCCGATGCGGGGCTCGATCCCAGAATCCTGGGATCATGACCTGAGCCGAAGGCAGAGGCTTTAACCCACTGAGCCACCCAGGCGCCCTAGGGTAGGTTTTTAAAATAAATTCGGTCTTACTTGTTTTATCTGTAAAATAGTAATAGTGCCTTTCTCAGCATTGTTGAGATTGTGGGGATTAAATGAGAAAATGCACAGAAATGTATGGATTCAGTGCAGAATATAACATGCTAATATTAATAATCGCTTTAGGGGTACCTGGGTGGCTCAGTCAGTTAAGCATCTGCCCTCAGCTTAGGTCATGATCCCCAGGGATTGAGCCCTGCATCAGGCTCCCTGCTCACTGGGGAGCCTGCTTCTCCCTCTCCTGCTCCCCCTGCTTGCATGCTTTCTCTCCATCAAATAAATAAAATCTTTAAAAAAAATAATCAGTTTAAAATATACTGTGATTACTAAAAGGAGCATTCTGGGTGATCAGTAACGTGTATGCAAGACTTCGTTTTTCTTTCTTTTTTTTTTTTTTTGCATTTAGTTTATTTGAGAGAGTGTGTGTGAGGTAGAGCACAAGCAGGGGGAGCAGCAGAGGGAGAAGCAGGCTTCCCGCTGAGCAGGGAGCCCGATGTGGGGCTCCATCCCAGGACTGTGAGATCGTGACCGGGGCCAAAGCCAGACACTTAACCAACTGAGCCACCCGGGCACCCCAAGACTTGGTTTTTCTTAAGGAAGCCCTGTGTGGGACAGGATGTAAGACCAAAGGAACAAGAAAAATGAAAATAAAAGCGGAAAGACAGTGGGAGCCCATGGAAGTATTGATGGTGCCAGCTACTAGGATCGCGAGGGTTACAGATGTGGGCAGCTACCGAGTTGCTTGACACTGGGTCACTGCACGCAGCTGGTGGGAGATGGGGACCAACAAAGGTGTGGCACTCGGCCTTCAGCAGGGCTCCAGGCTCTTGTTTCGTACTGGTGCAACATGTATACGTATATTTTTATCACTGTTAGCAGCCGTCACACTGAAATGTTTTTTTAAAATTATTAAAAGGGCATCACACTTGGAGACTATGTTTGGGGAGCAGTGGCTGTCCCATTGTCGTTGGGAGCAGACTGTTGAGAAATAGAGAAGAAAGAAAGAAGAAAAGACGGAGATCACTGAAGGCCTGGGAGACAAACCGTTATCTCAGCATCAGTGAACCTGAAGATGTCACTATACCATCCTGAAGTTTTGCAGCAGGTAAATGTGGTCATCCGAAGAGGCACCTGTCTATGTACAGCACTTCAGTGACAGCACGAGATTATATTTGGTGTGCATGCTTGTGTTTAAGGTTTCCCTTTTAGGAGAACAGAGGACTCTATGGCTCCCAATGGGAAAAATGTCCATCAAAAATAATTTTAAGAATTTGATGTTATTCTTTAGAATGATTTAGGAAAGGTGAATTCATCACGTGCTCTAGATAGCCTATTACTTGGAACTGCTAATGGTTGTCCTTGTAGGGAATAGGTGTTATTTTGGGTACCCCAGCAACACTGGATGGTTGAAGCAACAGGGTTAATTCACCGGTAAAGTAAGGTGAATTGGTGTACTGTTACTTAGTATGATTTTCCTTTCGCAAATTTTGTTTTGGTGTTTATAGTAATGAGATGTTTCTTATTAAAGCTTAATTTTGGTTTTAAAGGAAATATCATCCCTATGACAATAATCATATTTATCTGTTGACAATTGCTTTTGAAAGTGAAAAAATTATACTTAGGGAATAATATTATTACCAAGTGTCACAGACTGTGGAAGTATGTAAGCATTTAACACACATAGAATTATTTTAAGATTTTGCTAGTTTTGTGCATTTGGAGAATTACTGCATTTGAGGATTAAAAGGAAGCTTCTGACTATTGGCCAGCTTCATCCTTGCATAGATCCTGGGGAAAGGGAGACTAAGGTGAAGCAGTTGGCCCCAAGTCATAGACCACGGCGCTAGCAGAGTCTCAACTGGAGGGCGCGTCCTGTGGATGCGCAATATTTTCATTCACTCCTGGGAGGTGGGGAACTTGAATCTGTGTCTTCGTGGAGGAGGTAACAGTTGAGCCGGCTCTTGGAGGGTGAGCTGTGTTTGGGAAGAGCCGTAAGCGGCAGGGACATTATCTTAAATAGGCTGAACAGCAGGAGCTATAATAGCAACCTAGAGATTCTTTCCTCCTCTTTCCAGAGTGAGGCTACCTGTATTCTGTTTCTTAGTTTACTTCCTTGATTTAATGGAGCTCATTCCAGTAACTTCCTGAGAAAGGTGGGGTTATTGTGTTTTGTTTAGTCTTTGTCAAAAGCATGTATGTTCCAAATATCTAATTTATAGTCTGGCTGTGTGTAGAATTCTAGGTTATTGTTTTATTTATTTGTGTGTTTTGTTTTAAAGATTTTATTTATCTGTCAGAGGCAGAGAGAACATGTGTACGCACACAAGCAGGGGGAGCGACAGGCAGAGGGAGGAGCAGGCGCCCCGCTGAGCAGGAAGCCCAGTGCGGGGCTCCATCCCAGGACCCCGAGATCATGACCTGAGCTGCAGACAGATGCTTAACCAGCTGAGCCACCCTGGCGCCCCTCGGTTATTGCTGTAGTCAGGATGGAGTAGGTGATGGCGCAGTGACAGATGAACTCGGAAATTTCCGCGGGTGAATACAAGTTCGTTCTTGCTTTCCCCGAGTCTGCGCCGCGCCGCGCCGGGCCCTTCCTGCGCCTTCTGTGGGCCCGGTCCGCTTTCACCCGCAGGTCCTCGTCCCCGTCCCCCGACGGCTCTGTGCTGCCACAGCAGGTGCGGGGAGCGCTCACAGGTCACGCTGGCCCTGGACTATTTGGCCCAGAAGTGACACATGTCATGTTCCTCACAGTCCATTTATCAGAAGCTGCGGCCCTGCGCGGGTGCCGAGAAGTGTGCTCACGCGCGAAAGTCACTGCCTGGGAACGCATTCCGCGCTGAAAAGAAACTTGCTCTTGGAATTTTGAAGATGTTGGACCAGCAGTTTGCAGCGTTACTGAGTTAGTTGCTGTTTCCCATCAGTTGTACGTCATGTTCCCCTCGTTTTGGGGGAAGCTTTTAGTTTCGTTTTGTTATCTCCTGTAAATTCCATCACGGTGTGCCTGGTTATTGTTCTTCTCTGTACTGAGCGTACATGGATCCTTTCAGTCTGTGAGCTTGTGTCGTTCCTTTACAGGAAGATTTCCAGTGTCTTCTGTAATTTCTTCCCTTTCATTTTCTTGTCTTGACTGAAGCTCTTCACCAGATGTTGGACTTCATGGATCAGTATCTTAGTTTTTTTAGTTTTTTCCTCAACTTTTAAAGCCAGAATAAAAACAAAAGCAGCAAACATAGATCTTTGGACCTTACTTTTAAGCAGTTGGTAAAAAAAAGTTCTCAAAGGGCCTTATCTACTGGGTACTTAACCAGTGAGGTTGTACTTGGTCATCGGCAATGAAAGCGGTACAATTGTTTAGGGAACTTGTGGAGTTTTTAGCTAGTACATTGGTAAGTGTTTACACAAGTATAAAAATGTATACATTAAACATTTAATATGTGTATACTTCATAGACGGTGATGAACTGGTATATAGGTGTGCTACCTTCTTTTTTTAAGATATTTTTTCTTAAAGATTTTATTTATTTATTTGCCCAGCAGGGAGCCTGATGTGGGACTCGAGCTGAGCAGTTGGAAAGATGGGGTAACCATAGACCGAAGTGGGAAAGGCTGCAAGTAGAGCAGGTATGGGGCTGCAATGGGAGAGATCCAGAGTTTAGTTTTGAACACATTTAGTCTCGGATATTCCTAAGACAGCGCATGGCAGTGTCAAGAAGGCAGTTGACTGAAACGAGGCTAGTGAAGGATGTGGATCTGGGAGTGGAGGAGACATCAGTGCTATTTCAGGCATGAGACCGAGTGAAGTCACTGGGGTGTGAGGAAAAGTGACCCAGCGTGAGTGCTCGGGTATCCAGCATGACAGATTGGAGACACAGTAGTCTGAGAAGGACTGATCAGCCTTGGGAGGTGCTGTCGACAGAGTAGGTAAGAACTGAGCACTGATGCTGGATTGATAGTGGGACATCATTGGTGACCTTGACCAGAGCAGTTTGTTTGATGTGGTAGAGAAGGTGTCTGATGTGCATAGCGGGAAAACGGGAGAAAAGGATTAGTAGGTCTCCAGTATGTATGTTTCTCCCAAGGTGTTTTGTTGCAGAGGGAATTAAAGAGATGGAACCATAGCTGGTGGGGAAGGTAGGCTAAAGACAAGTTTGTATACATGAGAAATGATGCTTTTAGGAGGAATCCAGTAGAGAGGGGAGCTTGTTGGGACGTGAGGGAGATCCAGTAGACAAATGGAGGGGAGGGCCTTGAGAGAGAGGTGCACGGATAGGTAAAGTAACAGGATGGTTTTGTCCGAAGTTTTCTTCTCATGTCCTAATTTTCTCAGTGAGATAGGAAGCTGGGCCATCAGCTGAGATTAAAGATGGGGGAGTACATGTTACAGGTGCAAAGAAAGATGTGGGTTGGTTGGCAAGAAACAGGAGAGAGTGAATGGATCAGGGAAGTGTAGTTTGATTTCCAGGCAGCATTAAGTTTCCAGCTGAGGTTCATGGTCGTGACGTTAAGTGAGACCAGGCAGAGTCGTATGTGTTTCTCCAGCCACATTTTCCTGTAAGGGTGTAGACCTGGCATGGGCAGAGTTGGATCGAAGCAGTGATGTTTTGCCAAGAGAGTGTGTCACAGTAAAGTGAGAAAGGGAATTGAGGGTACATGCTAGGGAATGATTATGATTGAGTGTGGAA
This sequence comes from Enhydra lutris kenyoni, assembly GCF_002288905.1. NCBI lineage: Eukaryota > Metazoa > Chordata > Mammalia > Carnivora > Mustelidae > Enhydra > Enhydra lutris. The sequence continues at coordinate 7,755,184 of NW_019154120.1, read as the reverse complement.
TATAAACTGAGTAAGGAGTTAAGAGGGTCACTGAAAAGCTGATGAGTTTATTATTCTGAGTTAATATTTATATATTAAGCCTGTATTAACTCTATATTGATATAATACTCATTAGACTGAATATTTCAGGCCAGACCTAACTATACACAAATCAAAATCAAGTGTCAGATTGGCAAAAATTTGTTTTGGGTGGGGTGAAGAGAAAGAGAAGGCTGCCTAGGCTCTCATTTAAAAAATACAATATTCTTATCTATTGATTTATATTTTTGTTCATTCGTGGTAGAACTGAAAGCCAAGAAAAGGCCTTGCATTTTGCTTGAACCTGATGGTCTTCCTCAGCCACTGCCTTTAGAAAACTCACAGACCTTCTTCTTATAAAAACTCTGTATTTATAGGATATTTTGAAAATAAAGTATTGAAAATAGTATTTACGGAGCATTCTGTGGTCCAGATGGCAGTTCTGCTGTATTTCTTTCTGGTCTGGTGTGCCTCCCTATTCTTTCTACATAATCGAGACCACACTGTACATACGATTTTGTTTCCTGTGTTTTTGTACTTAACAAATGAACAATATGAACTTTTCCCTCATGTTATTTATAACCCTGTATAAATATCAGTTTTAGTGGTTCCCTAAAGCTCCAGTGTGTAGATGTGCTAGAATTTTGTTTACAGTTCTCAGACTGTTGGAAATTAGAATGTTTCTGATTCTTAAAATTTATTTTTTTTATCATATATAATAATGTAGGGGATGTTGTCATGCTTTGGTTTTGTGTTATTTCTTTAAGAGTTATAAGAACAGCATTATTGGATCAAAGAGTATGAATATTTTTCTAAGAGTTGCATGGAACCAAGTTTTTTTTAAACAGCTATGTTAAGACATTTTCAAGTAATGAATATTATCATTTAGAAAAATCTTTACTAATTTGGGTTGTGGAAAGTAATTTCTATTTTAATTTTGTTTCTTTGATCTTATCAGGGTCAGGTTTTTTTGTTTGTTTGTTTGTTTGTTTGTTTTAATTTTATTTAGATTTACTTACTTGTTTTAGGGAGAAGGGGAGAGGAGAGGAGAGTGTTCCTGTGAGTCGAGGGAGGAACACAGGGTGAGAATCTTTGAAGCAGACTCCCCACTGAGCGGAGAGCCTCATTCAGGGCTTGATCTTATGGTCCCTGAGATCATGACCTGAACTGAAACCAAAACCAAGAGTTGGAGGCTTAACCGACTGAGCCACCCAGGTGCCGGAGGGTCAGTATTTTTTTTTTTATGTGTTGAGCCACTTGGTTGTCCATGTGGGAAACTGTAAATTAATCCTTACATTATATAAATCAGTACTAGATTAATCAAGGACTTACAGGTGAAAAACAAAACTTAAGTACTTGTATAGGAAATACGGAAGAGTATAAGACTTCAGCATCAGGAGGATTACTTAGGACAACAAAAGGAGCAAACAATAAAAGAAAACTGACAAAATCAACTAAAATAAAATGAGAAACTTCCTCAAGGTGCCACAAAAAGAATGAAGTCCATACACAAGCACTCTACAGCTGTAGGAAAAAGGAAATACAGGGTCCCTATGAACTGATAGGCACTGATTTCTGGGGGTCTAAAATGTACCTGCTCTATCTAAAATCTTTTTGTTACATATATTTAGCCACGCACTTTAACATTTTTCTCACACTAAGGAAAACAGAGAAAGGTTCAAAAGTCAAACTGTTCTGCATTCCCACCAACAATGCATGAAGGTTGCAGTTTCCCCACGTACTTGTTAACACTAGGTCTGGTCATTCAGGTGGCTGTGTGCTGGTATCATTGTGGCTTTTAATTTATATCAATGACCAGTAATATTAAGCACCTTAATAATAACAACGTGTGCTTATTAGCCATTTGCACGTCTTCTGTCTTCTTTAGTAAAAGATCTATCCATGTCCTCTGCCAATTTAAAAACTTGGTTTATCTTAATTCAGTTGTAAAGGTTTTTTATTTGTTCTGCATAAAGATGCTATATCAGATATGTGATGTACAAATATTTTTTCCTAGTCTGTGACCTGCTCTCTCTCAACGTGTTTTGGAGCATAAAAGTCTGTAATTTTAATGCAGTCCCAGAGTTGAGTGGCTTTCACGAATAAGGTTCTCAGTTCTCACATGCTGTTAGTTCATCTCCAGAGTGCTGCAGTGGTTGCTTTCTACAGTTTGACCCAACTGTATGGTTGCCTCTTGCAGAGAGGGTTTGTCAGCTTCCTCGTGCCATCACGCCAGAAGCGAGTTCCCCTGGGTAGACGCTTGTTTGATGTCTGTTCTAGATGACGAAACTGAGGCCTGGGTGCGCACGCTCATTAGGAAATGCTGCCTGTGATCTGAGTTCAAGTGGCCTGGTTCCAGGGTCTGTGCTCTTAGTCACTAGGCTCTGCTCTTCCATTCTAAACCGTCCGAAAAGGTGGTAGTTTCTAGACTATGCACCGCGGGTCGGCACTCGGGTGGGTTACTTGGCCCCTTCTCTTGTGACTTTGGACAGATTGTTAAACTTTCTTTCCTTTTTTTTTTTTTTTTAAAGATTTTTATTTATTTATTTGACAGATCACAAGTCGGCAGAGAGGCAGGTAGGGAGAGAGAGGAGGAAGCAGGCTCTCTGTAGAAGAGAGAGCCTGATGTGGGACTCGATTCCAGGATCCTGGGATCATGACCTGAGCCGAAGGCAGAGGCTTTAACCCACTGAGCCACCCAGGCGCCCCTCCTTTTTTTTTTTTTAAACCTTTTTTAAGATTTTATTTATTTATTTATTTGAGAGAGAGAGTGAGAAATGCGCTGGAGTTGGGGAAGGGGAGAGGGAGAGGGAAAGGATTTCAAGCAGACTCTGCCCAGAGCACAGAGCCTGATGCTGGCTCTCTCTCAGGACCCTGAGATCATGACTTGGGCCCAAACCAAGAGTCAGATGCTTAACCGACTGAGCCACCCAGGTGTCCCAGACTCAAACTTTCTAAGCTTTAGCTTCCTCTTCTATAAAATGGAGATAAAGATATAACGACAATACCTTCTGATAGAGTTCTTTTGAGGATCCAAGAAGATGAATGTACGTTTTTTAGGATGTAGTCCCCTCTGACTGGGCAGTGGTATTGCTGGTATTAGTAAAGGAAGTTGTACGGTGTAAAGGTAGTAACGGGTGGCAGGACCCCCTCCTTCTTCCTCCTGGGTATCTCCTGTGAATGGGGATAGCCCCCGAACTCTGCCTGTGCAGCCCCTCCCTGTCTTCTGCAGATGCTGCTTGCTTATAGCCTGTACTTGAGTCTACGGTCCTTGAGGTTACGTAAGGCCTTTCAACTCTGTGTAGGTCTGGCAGCATCTCCTCAAGCTTTTCAAGGAAGTGCAGTGTCTTACAGTGTCAAGACCAGGATGTCACCTGAAATGATGAACAAGGTGGGAGAGGGACTCACAGAGGTGAGTGGTGTAAGTTAAACAGAAATCATAGTGAATGTGGTGAGAAGCACTTGCCATGTGGGGCGAACCCCAGGGTGCCAAGGTTGTCCGGCGTCAGGGGTTTGGGTTGGATAAGGTGCTCATTCCTGGTATGCAGAGGGAGGGGCGCCACAGGAAGAGGCCCGCTTGTGAACAGGGGAGCGAAAGACGAGAGTGAGGGACCTGAAATGACACAGGGCATGGAGGGGAAGAGTTTGCATCCTTGAGATGAACAGCGAGGGAGAACTGGGAATGGTTTGGGAAGGTTTAGGGAGAGATGGATTTAGGAAAAGTATTGAGACCTTTGACCCTGAGGGCATCAGCGTCCTGCTTTTCTGGATAAGAGGTGACCGAAAACACACACATACATATTTTACCTAGCCTGCCTGTTTTCTTTTCTCAGGGTGTGTGGTGGGGGTGGTTGTTTTGTAGTAAAGTAAAACGTGCTTCCTGGTCACCGAAAGATCTAATACAGGATTCCCCCACTATCTGAAAGTAGGGCGTTCCTGTGAAACCTTTTATGAGCCAAAATGGTATGTAAAGTGAAGAAGCAGTTATCATAAATTACATGGGATATGTTTTGAGCATTTCCATACCCCCCAAAATAATCTCTTTGAGGTTTTTCTGGTACCTCAGAACACGTCTTGCCAATGGAAGCACAGAGTGAATCAGGAAAAGCACACATGCTCACGGGCCCAGTTCCAAGCTCCCGTAGCTGGAAGCCTGGACACTTGAGTGCAGTTCCCCGGGCAGGAGCTGGGGGGCGCCACGCTCGCGGCTTGAGGGAGCACAGCCTCCCACCCTGCTCACTGCCAAACACAGGGAATGCTGGTTCTGCTCTTTGCCGTTTCTGCAAAAGCCAAAACCCTCTGTGGATTTCTTTTGGTCAGCCAAACCGGGTACAGATGGAGCTCTTTTTGTAAAAGTTAACATGGTGTAAGGCGCATTCAAAAAGAGGACGATACCTGTATAGGAAAAGAGCAGTCTGTCGGGCTTCCTGACCCCTTGCCCTCGTCACTAGAGCTGCAGTCATCGATGCTGGATAGTCTTTGAGACATTTACTCTATACGTGTAGGCATATAAAGACGTACACAAATGGGATCATGTTTGCGTTTTGTTTTGTAGCTCGCCCTTTACCAACAATGTATTTTGGACCTCTTGGTTTATCTGCATGATATCCTGTCGTATTGGTGGATTATAGTTTATTAAAGTAGTCCACTGATTTTTGTTGTCTATTATTGTTTCAGATATTTAGGTTAACTCTGCATTTTTGCCAAAATAAATTTTTCAGTATATGTCTGTAGAGTGAATAAATGGGCTCGTTCTGTAGAATCAGTTCTTTGACCTGAATCATACCGTTAATCTCTACCTCAGCTTCCCCATTTCTACGGTGGGGATATTACTGTTTTGACTACTACTATTAGCTGCAGACACATATCAGCCTAATACACACTAGGCCATGTTGTGAGGACACCGCATATATTAACGCTTTTTTTTTTTTTTAAGATTTTATTCATTTATTTGACAGAGAGATCACAAGTAGGCAAAGAGGCAGGCGGAGAGAGAGGAGGAAGCAGGCGCCCCACGGAGCAGGGAGCCTGATGCCTGGCTCCATCTCAGGACCCTGGGATCATGACCTCAGCTGAAGGCAGAGGCTTAACCCATTGAGCCACCCAGGTGCGCCATATATTAACACGTTTAAACCTCACAACTGACTTGAGTGGTAGGTTCCGTTATTTTGAAGATCACACAACTGTTAAATCGTAGACCCAGGAAATACATGAACTCCTGCTTTGTGGTTCCAGAGTACTTTCCACTGTGTTAGACTGCCTTGTGTGCAGTACTGAGTACACAGGGTTCTAAGGGTTAAGTGAGATGCTGTGTATTCGGAAGGCTTAAACCAGAGCCTGGCATGCATTGGGCTAATGTGTGGCCTATATTTACCAGTACTAAGGTAAATGATCAAGTAATAGTAGCTTTTAAAAATTTTAATGCTTTAGGGAACATCATTTTCCGTATGTCATTGTTTTTGGCATGAGTATATATCCAAAACACAAATTCCTGATCACATAATTAACTTCTTTAAAGCATATGTGAATTTAAAATTTTGATAAATATTTTCAAATAATTCTCCACAAATCGTACCAATTTGTATTAAGTTTTTTATCCGTTTTTCATACCCTTGCCAACATTGTTACTGATTTAACTTTTTCAAATTCATAGGTGAGAGATACTACCATTTTGCTTTTCCTTTCAGTGCATTTTTAAAGTTGAGATAGAATATCCTCCAGGGAGGGCCGCCGGGGTGGTTCAGTCAGTTAAGCATCTGACTCCTTGATTTCAGCTCAGGTCATGATCTCAGGGTAATGAGATTGAGTTCTCTGTTGGGCTCACGCTCAGCGTGGAGTGGTCTGTCCCTCTCCCTCTACCCCCCACTCTGCGTGTGTGTGCATGTGTGCTCGCTCTCTTTCTCTCTCAAATAAGTAAAATTTTGGAATATACTTAGAGTAAAAGTCAGCCTTTATAGCGTACCATCTGTTGATTTTTAACGAATATATTCGGTCGTGTAACCACTACCACAATCAAGATATAGAACAGTTTCTAGCACCCCAGATTCCTTTAATTTCATTGTTATGAATGAATTGAAAATCTTCTAGGGTGATGAATGGCTACTTGAATTTGTTCTCTCCCTCTCTCACTTGCTTGGTTTCTCTTGTTTGCTTGCCTTTCTTTTTTCTTTCCTTCCGTTATTTCTCTGTGAACTGTTCTTTTTTATGTTGTGCCTGTTTGCTTATGGGATTTTGTGCCTTTCTCGTACTGATTTCTAAGAGCACAGTCTGTGCTACAGAAATTAGTCCTTTGTCATGTGCTCGCAGTTTTCCTCTGGTTTATCTTTTGGCTTTAGTTATGCCATTCTTTTAGCTATCCAGAGATTTATAACTTTTGCATTGTTGGGTTGTCATTCTTTTCCTCTATGGTTTCATGGTTTTATGTTATGCATAGAAAAGCTTTCTGCAGTGCTAAGATTTTTTTAAAAGATTTTTCTACAACTTTTGTATTTTCTTTTATGTTTGTGTATTTGATCCTTCTGCACAGTACTTTTACATAAGAAAGTAAAAGCTTTGCTTTCTCCACCACTCCCAAATGGTGATCCAGCCTGCTCATCATTATTTCTTGGAAGAATCTCTCCTTCCCCCAGTAGTGTCACGTGTTCTGATGGGCACATACTCTTTCGATGTGTGTTTGGTCTGTTTCTTGACTTTCTAGTCTTTTTTCCCCCCTCCAGTTTTAAGCTGTATGTTTTGTTTTAATTTTTAATTTTTTTTTTTTTATTTGAGAGAGAGAGAGAGAAAGTGAGAGCATGAGAGAGGGGATCGTCAGAGGGAGAAGCAGACTCCCTCCTGATCAGGGAGCCCGATGTGGGACTCGATAGGGGGCTCTGGGATGATGACCTGAGCGGAAGGCAGTCGCTTAACTGACTGAGCCACCCAGGTGCCCTAAGCTGTATGTTTTAATATCTTGTGTAGCTCATTTTATCCTTTAGTTTTTTTCCTCTTTTCCTTGTTTATAGGTCCAATTTCAATATAATTTTATCTGGTTTCTTGCAAATACCATTGATGTTTTCTTGGGGTCTTGAAGAATGTTTTGACAGGATTTAATTGTTTTATCTAAGAATAAGATGTGTCTTTCTATATATCTAAATCGGTTATGATCCTCTTGAGGAGTTTTAAAGTTTTTCATGTATTTCTGGACATTTTTGAAAAATTAATTTCATCTGGGGTGCCTAGGTGGCTCAGTCAGTTAAGCATCTGCCTTTGGCTCAGGTTGTGATCCCAGGGTCCTGGGACTGAGCACCGGTTGGGCTCCTTGATTAGTGGGGAGTCTGCTCCTCCCTCTGCCTGCTGCTCCCCCTACTTGTGTGCTCGCTCACTCTCTCTCTCTTTGTCAGATAAATAAACAAAATCTTGAAAAAAATAATTTCATCTTTTTTGAAACTATTATAAATCAAATCTAGTCTTTTGCTATATTTGCCAACCATCCTTTTTTTTTTTTAAGATTTCATTTATTTATTTGACAGAGAGAGAGATACAGAGAGAGAGAACACAAGCAGGGGGAGTGGGAGAGGGAGAAGCAGGCTTCCCGCGGAGCAGGGAGCCTGATGTGGGGCTCCATCCCAGGACCCTGAGATCATGACCTGAGCCGAAGGCAGAGGCTTAACTATTGAGCCACCCAGGCGCCCCCCCCACCAGCTTTTTAAAAGTAATTACTAGTGATTTTTACATGTAAATTTTGTAAGTAGTCACTAGAGGGAATTTTTTTTTCTTTTTTTCCATAATAGTTGTTCAGCTGCATCTGTTGTATTCTAGGTACTCACTCATGCCATCTGTAAATAATGACAGTTTGCCTTCTCCTTTCCAATATTTATACTCCTTACCCTTCTCTGATTAATTAGCTAGCATGTTGAAAATAATGTTAATTAATACTTGATAATCCACATCTTTGTTGCTGGCTTTTTATCATTTCTTTATTCATCTGATTCTTAATTTTGTTATATAAATCGTGTGTTAAATGTCCATCTGCTATTTTGAAGGGTTAGGATTGATATTTTTTTCTGGTGTGTGTGTGTGTGAGAGAGAGAGAGATTTATGGCTGTTGTCATATGATTTTGCTCCTTTGCTCTATGGTAAATTATAATGAATTTATAAATAATCAGCTGTGCAGGCAATCCTGGGATGTACCTTACATAGCTGAATTGTTTCCCCTCACCACTCTGGTGTTTAAAATTTGTATTTCAGTATTCACAAGTGAGATCTGTGGGGTTTTTTGTTTTGTTTTGTATTTAATGTATTGTCTTTGTCCAGTGGTGGTATCAATATTTTTTAGCTTCAGAAGTAAATTTGGGAGGCTGCTTTTTCTATGTCCTGAAGTGGTTTAGTGAGTTTTGTATTTTGTGTTTTTAATAATTAGTTCCTTTTTCTCCCCAAAGGAAGAGGGGTCGTGGTAGTTCTTTCAGAACTTCCTCAAGTTGTTTGACAACTATTAGTCTCTTTTGGATTCCTGCCTCTTGTAAGGCAAATTTTGGTAATATATATTTTGCCTTAAAATTACCCATTTCATCTAAATTTCAAATTTTTATTGAATTTACACAGTACTCTTACATATTTTGTAATTACTTCGTTTCTAATTCATATAAATACAGTTTTCCTTTTTCTTAAAACAGCCAGTTGCTCATCAACTAAGTTTTTTGTCGTTTGACCGAAGAATCAACTCTTATAATGTTTACCACTACTATTTTTTGTTTTCTGATTCATTAGTTTGTGTTTTCATCTTTTGCGGGGGTGGGGGGGTGGTTCTCATTGCTGACTTCTGGAATTGAATGCATACTTTGTTTCTTTTAATTCCTTACTATTTATTTTTATTTATTTATTTTAAAATTCCTTAATGTTTAGTTTTGTAAGCCTTTAAGGCTTAGAAGTTTTCTGGGAGCGCAGTTAATAGGGTCTTGCAGAATCACATAGTTTTTGATCTGTTGCATTTCCATGATTTTAGTTTATAAAGAGTATACCATTTTTCTTCTCTTTGAGATTTCCTCTTTGATTCAAGAGGATGTTTGGTCATTTTTATTTTTCTGTTTTCCTTTTTACGTTTTTATTGTCTTGTCATTTGAGGAGTTTTCTTTTTCTTTTTCTTTTTCTTTTTTTTTTTTTTTTTTAAAGAGATGGGAGAGGGACGGAGGAGTGGGGGAGAGATAATCCCAAGCAGACTCCTTGCCCAGTGGAGCCCAGTGTGGGGCTCCATCCCCTCCTCCTGAGATTATGACCTAAGCCGAAGCCAAGAGTCCGATCCCTAACTAGCCATCCAGGTGCCCCAATGAGATATTTCTGATTTTTCAGTTTACCGATATTTCCATTGTGACCTCATATATTGGCACATTTGGTAACTATACCATAAGTTCTTAAAAAGCAGATGCTTTCTTACTTTTTAGAGTACAGAATCCATACATTACTTTTTAGAGTACAGAATCCATACATTAAAGAAATAAAGTAATTATGTAATTTAAATCTGTAATCTTCATTTTCATTTCTTTTCTTGGGCTGAAAAAGATATTTTAATGCTCCATTTTGTGTGCAAAGTTTTTTTTTTTTTTAAGATTGATTTATTTATTTTAGAGAGGGAAAGAGCATGTGTGGGAGAGGCTGAGGGAGAGAAAGAATTTCGAGTGGACTCTGCGCTTAGTGTGGAGCCTGTCTCGGGCTTAATCTCACGACCTGAGATTATGACCTCAGCCGAAACCAAGAGTTGGACGGTTAACCAACTGTGCCATCCGGGCCTCCTTGTGTGTAAAGATTTTTGGCATTTTTATTTTCTGTGTGGGTTATACCTTATGTAATGTGCCCCTTTGTATTTGTATGACCATTTTCACTATCTTGTTACTGTTACACTAGCTTTCTTGTTGTTCGCATATTCCTTTTTTCATTCTTTTCTGTTAGAGGATTTTTCCTGAAGCAATTAAGATTGGTGTTTGTCAGTTAATTGAAAAACTTCACTTAAGTATGGACTCACGTATTTTTAAACATTTCATTTTTAATTGAAACAAGTAAATTTGCACTCTTTCGTAATTTCCATATGTAGGACCAGTGTCTTTCTTTAAATATCCATTGACTAAATTCTATCAATCTGAATTATGTAAAATCTGTCCTTAAATGATATATTATATGTGATTTCCATTTTGACATTTCTTTTAAGTAGAAGTTAATCATATTTGCAAAGCAATCTTTGTACAAAAGCCTACATTTTTTTTAAGTACTGTGTTGTTGGCTTTTAGAATGGTTTTGTTTACACTTAATTCCACAGGAAATTTTTAGCCATCTGCATTTATTTAGTGTTTACGAATCAATTATTTTTGTAGGAAGAACTTAAAAAAAATTACTTGTTTGCATGCTTAAAACATGCGGTGAATTTAAATTCAAAAAAAAGTTTGGATGAACCTCAGTCAAACCCAGGAGGTATTTTATGTGATGGGGATATAACCAGCGACTGATAACATTCCTGATCTCAAGTAGAATACAAGTAAACTTGATTCACTTGATAGAATAGGATAATCGCAGGAATGCTGAAGAAGAGGATAGTCTGATAGTGGCTAGCAGAGATTTTATGGTGTTTTGAAGCTTTCTGAGACCATTGATTTTAGTGTGTTTCGTATATGATGGGATTTTTAAGACCAGACTGAAAATCTTTTTCTAATAGTTGAGTTTATCCCAGTTATATATATTGGTATAACAAACATTGGGACCTAATTCTGTTGCATTTCATGTAATATTGGCCATTGCCTTTATTTTCCTTTTTATCATATGGTCTACTTTCTCTCCTTTCTCCTCCCTTTCTGGAAGGATTTTATTATCTGTTATTTATTTTTCATTTTTTATAAAATTAATGGCAAGTAATATATTGGCAGAGTCAGGGACAACGGAATAGAAACTGAGGAGCTGAAATGGAAGGGCATGAAACCATGGCTTGCTAAGAAACTGGCCACCTTTAGGGCAGAGAGGATAGTGAAACTCCTTGTCTTGCTAACTTATGTGGATGCCTTGCTTATCTTAAATTCTTTGTCTTTGTTCTTTTAAACTGTCTTCACAGATAGTTTAAGCTGGTAGTTCTAAGTATGGTCTGTGGATATCCCCTTTGATAATGAGGCTGAAACATTATTTGCCATTCTCTGAGGGTGCAGAAGCAATGGTGGATACAATTGGTGGTGCCCTCCCGTGGCCACGGTTGTGGCCCCAGCTGTGATTTGAGCATTCATAGCAGTCTCCTGTTCTTCACCTCTAAGCACTTGCAGTAAAAAGCAAGTCACAGTTCCGTTTAAGAATGTTATTGAGGAGGGACTCCTGGGTGGCTCAGTAGGTTGAGTGTCTGCCTTCAGCTCAGGTCATGATCCCGAGTCCCCCATCAGGCTCCCTGCTCAGTGGGGAGCCTGCTTCTCCCTCTGCCTGCTTTGCCTGCTGCTCCCCCTGCTTGTGTGCTGTCTCTGGTAAATAAATAAATCTTAAAAAAAAAAAAAAAAAGTCACTGAGGAAGCTGTAAAAATTGTTACATTTATTAAATCTTGACCCTGAGTACACATCTTTTCAAAATCCTTGTGATGAAATGCAAGTGTATAGAGCATGGTTTCTCCCACAGACTAATGGAAGAAGGGGTCTCAGGGGAAGCATTTGTGCTGTTGTTGGAGATGCTGCACTACAGCTCCTCTTTCATGAAATCTGTCAGGAAATATCACTTTTACCTGAAAGAACTGTTGACAGGGGCACCTGGCTGGCTCAGTCGGTAGTGCATGTGACTCTTGATCTCAGGGTCGTGAGTTCAAGCCCCACATTGGGCAAAGAACTTAACTTAAAAAAAAAAAAAAAAAAACTAAATAAATTAACAAGAGACCTATTGACAAACTATGGTTTTTCAGCTTCAGGTTTTTGGTAAATACAGTTTCATAAATTTACAGACAGTATTGGTGTCAGTGATAAATCCAAGCTTTTAAGTAAAAATCAGAATTGTGGAGAGCTTGTGTCTCCCACTGTTAGTTTACTGCTTCCCAGTGCTTAGACTTTCCTGATGGGATCAGCCAATGGTAATGTTAATAAATGGGATTTTTTGAGATTGCATAATGAAATCACTATGATACTACAAAATAATACATACCTGGATGATTGATTCAAAATGCAAGCTTAGACCATTGGATTTGAATGTAATAAAGAAGTTATCTAAAGGGTTCCAGATTTCCCAGTGCAACTGACTTTTTAAAAAACTATCACTTGTTGATTTTTGGTATAATATCACAGGAAAGAATACCCACGGTTATATGAAACGATTATTAAAGAAAATATTTCTCCCTTTCCCAGCTATGTATCTGTAGGAGGTTGGATTTTCTAATTATGCTTTAACTGGAACAACATATTGTAGCAGATTGAATGCAGATGGAAACATGAGAGTCCAGCTGTCTTAAGTCAGACAGAAAAACGATTTACAGTAATGTAAAACAGTGCCGCTTGTCTCACTGAATTTTTATTGTTTGGGTAAATATATTTATTTTTCAGGAAAATGTTATTTATGTTAACATGTAATGAGTATATTGTCATTGAAAAATGAATAAATATTTTAAAGTCTCAGTTTTAATTTCTAGCTGGGAAAGTTTTAGTAGATAAAAGCCACATAGACGAGCTTTTGGTGGTCTTAAGTAATTTGTAAGAGGATGAAGGGGTCCCCAGACTGGGAAGTTGGGAACTGCTGAGTTAGCAGCGGGCTGGCTGCGTGGCAGCCTGTCACGGGGGGGAGAATGGGAGCTTCGATGTGCCACGATCACATTCCACATCTCTCCTCGTGACACATTACTTAACTTGGTTGGGCAAGTTTTAATCTCTCTGAGACCTGGTTTCCTCCCTCGTAAACCGGCAATAATAAAGCTGTATTACTTGTTGAATGTTAAATAGTTGATGTTGTATTTTAAATGTTTTCATTAGGTGTTTTAATGTCAGGCTTGACTATCTCCTTTGAAAACAGGCTGGGAAATTATTTGAAGAGGTTAGCTTTTGCCCATGTGAATAAAGTATTCATGTCTAAAACCTTTTCCTTTGAACCTTTAGACACATTTTCAAGTGTATGTGTAAACTTAAAATTTTACAATTAAAAAGCAATAAAACTAATTCAGAACATTTACTTAGGCATGATGAGGCAGATGGTAATCCTATAAAAAGATGGCATATATTTTTGGAGGTGCAAACAGAAAAACAGATACTCTTAAAACTTCCAGAGTGATCTTTGCCTAGAAAATGAAAGGAAGAGATAAAAGGCCATATGGCCTAACAGAACTTTTTATAGTATTTTAGTGTCCAGGATTGGTTTTTGTTTATTTAATGTTAATGTTGAGTTGTATATGGATTGGTAGTTGGAAAAGGAATAATTATCAAGTAGATAATTACCAAGTATTTTTACTCTGGTTGTCAGTCTTTTTTTGTACAAAAGGGATGCAGTAATGGGAATCAGAGCCATTTGAACCCTAAGTTTAGTGAGGTTAATTTAAACGGGACTACGTAGCCCCTCAGAATCAGTTACCAGTTCTGCTGCTGGGGCAGCTGTGGACGTCATGTTGCCTCTCACTGTGGACCAGTGTTCTTCATTTCACTGCCATGTTCACTCAGCACATTTTTTTGAGTGCCTTTTTGGGGCCAGGTGTATGCTAGGTGTGGAGGATAAAAATGTCAAAAAAAAATTAACATGTTCTTTGCTTTCATATTGAGTATAGATCGTCTGCTGCGGTGAGAGTCATTAATCACTTGTTCATAGAGACAAATCTGAGGACACATCCCAGATGAAATTCTAGGCCGGAGAGGTATGCAGTATTCTGCGGTCCTGGACTTGGGCGGTTTTCACCCTCAGGAAGAGCAGAATGTAGTTCCTTGAGGAACTGCTGGAACAGCTGAGGCGTGAAGGAATTAGTTGGTGAGGAAGATGAAGGAAACGTTTCCAGTCAAAGAGGCAGTATGTCAGAAGTTCTGTGCTGAGCGAGAATGTGGTGAGTATGAATGCTTTCCGTGTGACTGGAGCAGAAGTCAAGGAAAGAACGGCCACGCCGTGTTAAGGAGTTAAGTGACTTTTTCGTAAATAATGGCGAATTATGGCTTGAGGTCAAGGTGGGCAGGGTACCTGATCGCCATGCCGGATGAGGTTTGCAGGTCCGACATCGGCTTACTCATAGTGACGGTGTCTCCTGCGCCCTTGGTATGGTCCCAGACTCTTGGGGGGCAGCAGTGGGTAACGCGGAGTTGAAATCCCCGCTTTTGTGAAGTTTACATTCTCCAGCGTCTGGAGGGGGAGAAAGCACAATAAACGAGGAGCGTCTGTGGCTGGGGAAAAGTACCGCGACGCGGTGCGGGGAGCTGTACTGCAGTTCACCTGCCTGGTCGGGCCAGGTCTCACGGAGAAGGTGACAGCAGGGCAAAGACTTGGGGGAAGTGAGGGGTTCGCAGGGTGGTGGTCGCAGCAGCACCATTGCCCCAAACGGCCGCGTGTTGGTGGTGATCTCAGAGTGGCAGGTGGGGGAGAGAGCAAGTGTGAGAATGGGAGAGGCACATTATGGCAGGCTTACGGCCGTCAAGACTTGTGCTTTTTCGTGAGGCAAATGGAAAGCATTTGGGGTGTTACTCTTCTTGTAGTTTGTCCATTGAATTCCAGAAAAAGCAGAGTGTCTGTGGGCAGGTTGGCGTATATATGGCCTCCATACTGGCTGCCCCGATCCACCACCATACTCTTTCCTGTTCAGGCCTACTTTTCCAATCAGGTCTGGAGCTTTCTTCGGCTTCTATACCTACTTTTCAAAACTTACCTAATTATGGATCTCTAAAGTGTAGGCTTACAGCATGTGGCATGTCCTCCAGATATTTTCCACCCAGCCCCGAGATGAGTCTGTATGTATTTCTACTGTATCATCTGTGTCTGCACACCTTCACACACACACAGACACATGTTTCTCGCATGATGACTAGTGTATTCATAACTGCGGACCCAGAAGGGTTTGCAGCTCTGAGTGTTTCCTGTCAGAGATCATGTTTCAAGTGATTAGCAATTTTTAATGAAGTTGAATGTTAATGTCACTAAAATTACATCACAAAGTGAGGCATTATCAAGAATGGCTTGTAAATGGAAATTAGATATTAATAAAATCTTTGTATGTAGTTGACTCATGTTTGACTCTCTCCAGTGTTCATATGTTGAACCTGAAATTCTCTCAGCCCAACTATTGATGAGAAATGGGAGCGTGTGGTCTACCAGGGGAGGACCTGTAGTTCTCCTAGAGCTACTCAAGTAGTCCCAACTGATTGTTTTAGCATCTGCATTTTTATGAAGAAAGTGTTCATCCATTATTTGGGTAAGGTAATGGGAGACCCTGGGTTTTGTTTTTGCCATCCCAAGTTACAGTCCTAGTGGGTTTGTATATACATGTATTTTGAGGAGGATGATATGTGGGCTCACAACTGGGAAATGCATACTTAAACTAGAACATGTTGATACTTGAAACCTTTTTTTTTAAAGATTTATTTATTTTTAGCGTGGTCGCACATGCACACAGTGGGGGAAGGAGCAAAGAGAGAGGGAAAGAGAGAATCTCAAGCAGATTTTCCGCTGACCACGGAGCCCCGCCTGGCACTCAGTCTTAACAACCCTGAGATCATGACTTGAGCCAAAATCGAGTGTGAGGCCCTTATCTGACTGAGCTACCCAGGCGCCCCGGAAACCTTTTCATTCCTCTGAACACACTTAGAGTCAGACCCAAATACCTTGATGTGCCATCTTATGCCCCACTCCACACCATACACTTGAGGCACCCCTAGATTCTGTTTGCATCTGCAGTTCCTACTTCAGCCCAGAGCTTGCCCCTCCCTCAGTCTGGAAAGTTGTTCTCTCTGCCTCAACCTTCCTTTGCGTGACTGGCATCGGCGTAAATATTGGCTTGTTAGGCCTTGGAGGGGTCTTCAGTGTTTTTGGAACCTAGAGTAGGAACCCCTGGTGTTCTCTGATGGCTTCCTTTCCTTCATGGTATCTCTCACAGTTACTAATTGTCACGTGTCCCTTGGTTTACTTGTTTCCTGTCTGTGCTGCCCAGACAGCCTCTCCCCATATAGTGGCCACCGTGATGGACTGGGCTCTGTGGCTATCAGAGGCTGTTCCTTCGACTGAAGACAGACTTTTTGTGGGTCAAGACTCCTCTGAGGATCTGATGATAGTGATGAAAAGAACAAGGACAGAATGTTTAGTCCAAGTTCAGGGGCATCTCAGAGCCACTAAGACCTGTTTGTGGCTTTCACCCACATCTCTACATGGGGCAGTCAGGGAGCAGCTGGGAAGCAAAGTTAAGAGTCACCATATACTCTCGCCATCTCTTTGTTTGCAGTCTAGTCTGACTGACAGCTTTTAATTGTTGGTCACGTTCAAAGTTTACTGCTTGAGGATACTGTATCACACTGTCTCAGGCCAACCTTTTCCTATCATTTCTTTGACCTCTCTTGGAGCTCACAGATGTCCTCTCTTAGTTTTGTATCCGTTGAGCTTCTCTTAGATCTGATAGAGTATCTTACACATGGCAGGTGGGGGGAAGGACCATAGAGAGCTTTATGAATAACAGCGTATGACAAAAAGGAAGTCCAAAGTGCCTACTGGAAGATTCAGTTACTTCGTACAACTTTTATTTCCTAATGATAGCATAATTCAGTGTATTGATATTGCCGCGGATGCTCAGTTTTCAAAAACAAATTTTTTATTTTTTAGATGTACTGCTGTAACTGGGTGGAAGTAAGTAACGGGGGGGGGTGGCATTTAGTATTTTTACTTCTTTCTCTTAACTAGTATATTTGGTAGCATTTCTTCAGTAGCCTTTACATGATGGAACACAGAACACATGCCATGTGGAAGTATGGGACTGGATTCTGTGTGGTGGATCTTGTCATGATCGGCAGATATTTTCCGTGTGGCCTTTTTAGATAGAATTGCCAGTCCTGCATCATTTGTAATAATGACTTTTGATTTTGTAGATCAATTGCTCCATTTTGATAAGAGGAGATTTAGCCAGTTTTGTACACTATGATTTTCCTATCCCTTCGTTCCTATCATTTACTTAATAGTGAAGGAATATTTATTTGGTATCAAAGATTTTAAACAAATTATAATAAATATGTAGTGGTAGTTCCTGGTTAGGAATAGAAAAATGAATGAGACATGGCCTCTTTCTTCAAGCACTACCATCTGGGGAGTAAGATAGGAATAGAATGCAAGCAGTTCTAGGTCACTGTGTGACATACTATTAAATAAATGCAGGTTGTGTTCGGAGAAGGGAGAGAGAACTCCCTTCTGGAGGGTGATCAGAGCAGATTTCAGGAAGAGGAATATTTTTTTAAGGAATTCTCTGAAAGGTGGACTAGGAAAAATAAAGAGAACTTTTGCCAGGAGGAGGGAATAGCATAACCAGGCACAGAAACAGGAGAACAAAAACCTTTGTTATTAAGATCGAAACTGAGCTAACACTTTATACTACTCCTAGAAAATGAACTGGGCTTGAGCCTGTGGGTCAGATTTTAGGTTGATGTACATGTTTTGGGTTTGAGAGATGTTGAAGTGACAGTCCAGACAGAACATATATAAGCCATTCTGGTTGTTGATATGTTGACCTACCCAGTTCGTGGAGAATTTGCTGATTTTCAAGAATTAATGCAAACATGGGATGCCTGGGTGGCTGAGAGGGTTAAAGAATTAATGCAGACAGTACTTTCTTTGCAACATCCCTGTTACTGGGGTTGAACATGTTTGTTTTGTCTCATGTTTGCATCCTTTAATTTTATGTTTTATAGCTATTGGTAATTAAGTTTTCTTAATCTCTGTGTGAATTGATGCCCAGTTCTTTTATGAACAAAATTGGATTCATTGTGCTAGTGAGCCAGAAAATTATCACGAACACAGGAGGTTTTATTAGTCTTCAGGTCACCATTTCAGCCTGTTAAGACAATTAAATGCAATTTCTACTGGTATGAAGAATTGTACTTTAAAGTTCTCTATGGGGGTGGGGGGGCGCCTGGGTGGCTCAGTGGGTTAATCCTCTGCCTTTGGCTCAGGTCATGATCCCAGGGTCCTGGGATCTAGCCCCACATCGGGCTCCCTGCTCAGCAGGGAATCTGCTTCCCCCTCTCTCTCTGCCTGCCTCTCTATCTGCTTGTGACCTCTCTCTCTCTGTGTCAAATAAAAAAAAAAAAATCTTAAAAAAAAAAAAAAGTTCTCTCTGAAGATGCCTGAGTGGCTTATTCGTTAGGCATCTGCCTCCAGCTCAGGTTGTGATCCCAGGGTCCTGGGATCAAGCCCCACATCGGGCTCCCTGCTCAGTGGGGAGCCTGCCTCTCCCTCTGCCTCTGCCTGCTGCTCCTGTTCATGCTCGCTCTCTATCAAGTAGATAAAAATCTTTAAAAAAAAAAAAGTTCTCTCTGATTAAGAGAAGTTAGTGGATGCTTTGGTATACTTACGTTGTCCTGTTTTTCTTAGCTTCACAAAAGAATTTGACAGATGACATCTCAGTCCCTTTGTGGTATCTTTTGAACAAGTTTTATTATTTTTTTAAAGCTCTTATTTTTTAAAGTAATCTCTACCCCCGACATGGGGCTCAAACTGATGTGAGACCCCAAGATCAAGAGTCACATGCTCTTCCCACTGAGCCAGCCAGGTGCCCGATTTTATTCTTTATCCTTTTTTGTGCCTTAAGACATTTTATTCCTATTTTTAGTATATGTGCTGCCAAAGCGAGCACTTAGACATTTTATTCCTATCTCAAAGTCTTAAAGATATTTTATATTTTGTTCCAACTAAAATGAGATTTTCACTGTTAGATCTTTAATCTGCTCATAATTTATTTCCACTGCTGGTGTGAGGTATGGAATCCAGTTTTCTCGTTTTTCCAGATGTATAACCAGTTGTCTTCGTGCTGAGGACTGAATTGTGTCCTTTGCCATCGGTTTGCCTTCTGTCATGTGCCCTGTTTCCATGTATGCATGGACCTGCTTCTGTGTGTGATAGTGTTTATTTGCAAAGATTTCTCCAGATATTTCCATGGCACATTCATATGTAGTATCACAACATTACTTTATGTTACTCTGGAGTGGTATTTAGTTGGAGCAGAATGTATGACTGACTTTCAGGCATTTTTAAAACTTCATACTGTCATGAAGGATGTGCACATGCAGCGTACAGATTTTCATGGAGCTACATACACTTGCCTTCCTAAAATATTTCTGTAGCAAGGCAAGTTGATATGATAATTACTATGGAAATTCTAAGTGTGGTAGGTTTTGTGACATCATTGGTTGATGACCCCTGGAGCGGTTGCATAGTTGGGGGTGCAGGGTGTCACGGTCCTGGCCCAGGACTTGCTCATCCACAAGCCCATGAGATTGGGCTCATCTGATGCAAATACACAATATTGATTTTTACCAGAAAGCCACTTTGTACATTTTTACTTACTATTTATTATTTCTATGATACACAGGATATCGGCTCCTTTCTGTTGTTCTTTTTTCTTGTTGACCTTTTAAAATTTCAACATAATTTACACGTATTGTGTAAGAGAAGAGCTTATTTTACTTAACTTGTGTTTCATATCTGCTTCTTTCTAGTGGTTGTAATTCATCTTTATCGTATAGCAACAAAATCTCTAAATTCTGCTGCGTGGCGGTGTTATACTTAGAGATGTACCTATCACAACCACAGTTGGATTATTATTATTATCAGAAAAGATTACATGTTGGAATTTGTCTTTGGCTACAAAACCTATGTGGTCTACTCAGAAGGAGTGACTTGCCAACTAAAGTATATTGTTACACTCTCCATTTCATGTTTATGAGTGGTCATATTTTTGTTAAATTAATATTGTTAATAATTTAAATATTACATGTTTATGCTTAGGTGGAAGATAATGGTACTTGGATAGTGAGTTCATCTACTAGACAACTTAGTATGTTTAAAAGTAACTGGCCCTCCAAGTACATATATGCATTTTAATTTTACAAATTTCTCGAAAACATAGTACATGACAGTAAGACTTTTTAAAATTGCTTTTTCCTTTATGGAGATGATATTGCTGATCCCCTGATAGATTGTCTGATATGAATGGCTTTTATTAAAAATGATTTCATTCAGATTCTATGCACACAGTAACCAAATCCTGTCTATCTGTAAACGTTTGTAAGATGTCTCTCCTCTTAGTTCCCTTTGTGTTATCATCAGTATATTACTAATAGATTTGTCTTAAAAATTGTCCATTCATACATACATTCATACATCTCTCTGTGCTACTAGATTATGAGGCCATAAACGATTTAATAATCTGTGTATGACCATACAGTGCTGGGTGTGTAGCAGGGACTTAGCAAATGCATAGTGAATTTGTGAATGTCATCAAGCTTAGAGCTTTTTTTCTTTTGCCAACAAACAGAGTGGTGCTAAACTGATGGGTGGGGAGAATCTTGCTCTTAGTTTTATTAGCATTTTGCTCAAGTCAAGCTAATCATCTTATTTTAGGATATTATACTTTGATGGTTGCAGAAACTGCAGAGCTTGGACAGAGAGGAAATAAAACATGTGTAGCTTAAAACAGAATGTCTTTGCAAGGCAGGTACTACTGTTACCAGTATCACTTCTGGGGCCCAAAATTTTCCCTATAAAATTATATTCAGAAGGTCTTTACAGAGTTAAAATCCTGTCTTTTCTATGATGGAATGTTTTATACGATAGTTTAGAAAACATATTTTTGGATACAAAAGTAAAAATTTGCCGGGGCGGGGTGGGGGGAGGAGAAGGAGGAGAAGAGGAGGAAGAAATAATCATTCTGGAAATATGCTTCATAATCTTCTTCGAAATAGACCGACACTTAGACCTGCGTGGCTTCCGCCGCGTGTGCCCCAGAGTGAGCGGGGCTCAGGCTGTGCTGGGCGCCAGGAAGCTGAGGTGCAGGAGCCTTCTTGGGGAACTCGCGGCATGCGGGGACATCTCCAGACTTTCTGCAGGTTCTCGCGGATGATAGGATT
Organism: Enhydra lutris kenyoni; assembly: GCF_002288905.1. Lineage (NCBI taxonomy): Eukaryota > Metazoa > Chordata > Mammalia > Carnivora > Mustelidae > Enhydra > Enhydra lutris. The sequence continues at coordinate 7,734,130 of NW_019154120.1, read as the reverse complement.
CTTTTTATGTGTCCCTACAGATGATTAAATATTTGAAAGTGTGTATAAACTATTGAGGAATCAGCCAGGCTTGTTACTCTGCCAGTTGGACCTGGTGTCATCGTCACTGAGCCTGTGCTGCTGGGGACGCAGGGGACAGCAGCCGAGCGTCGCTCCGGCAGAGCGTTGTTAGGAAAGGCGGGAACCTGGACTCTCTCAAAAGCGAGGTGCGGAAAGGAGAGAGGAAGAGTAGGGTTTGTTCTTGAGGCATCCCGAGGTGTTTGTCAGACGCGGACCCGCCGGAGGACCGCGGGCTCTTCCGGGGGCGGGGGGCGCGGGGGGGGGGGGGGGGGGGCGCCCCGCGCAGACGGCGCCGACCTTGCTGCCGCCACACGCGCGGCGTCCTCCAGAAGCTAAAGGCTTGAAACAGTAAAATAAAACGTTTGTGGAAATACTCCGTAATGAGACTTTTTTTTTAAATTTTACGTTTTATTCTTCTAGAGGACGGCTCCGGAGGGTCTGCGAGGCCGGACGAGTCCGTAGATGCGGCATCGCGGCCTCTCCGGATGTGTGAGGAGAGCTTTGCGGAGAGCCGGTGAGCCTCGTGCGGGAGCGAGTCACCATGAAGAAGATCAGCCTCAAGACCTTCCGGAAGTCGTTCAACCTGAGCAAGAGTAAGGAGGAGACGGATTTCATGGTGGTGCAGCAGCCGGCGCTCGCCGGCGACTTCGGGAAGGACGAGCCCTTGTTCGGCGGCTGCTACGGGAAGGAGCTGGCGGGCTGCGACCTGAGCGGCGACGACGAGAAGGGCGGGAAGGGCCGCTCCAAGAGCGAGAGCCTCATGGGTACGTTGAAACGGCGGCTGTCGGCGAAGCAGAAGCAGAAGGGCAAGGGCGGCGCGGCGTCCGGCGGCTCGGCCGACGAGGACACCTTCTCCTCCTCGTCGGCGCCGCTGGTCTTCAAGGACGTGCGCGCGCAGCGGCCCATCCGCTCCACGTCGCTCCGCAGCCACCACTACAGCCCCACGCCGTGGCCCCTGCGGCCCACCAACTCGGAGGAGACGTGCATCAAGATGGAGGTGAGGGTCAAGGCCTTGGTTCACACGTCCAGCCCGAGCCCGGCCCTGAACGGCGTGCGGAAGGATTTTCACGACCTGCAGTCGGAGACCGTGTGCCCGGAGCAGAGCAGCTCCCTCAAGGGTTCCGAGTCCCAGCACGGGGACCTGCACCTGCACCTCGAGGAACACGTGCCTGTCGTTATCGGACTTGTGCCTCAGGACTACATTCAGTACACCGTGCCTTTAGACGAGGGGATGTACCCGCTGGAGGGGCCGCGCGGCTACTGTCTGGACACCTCTTCGCCCATGGAGGTCTCCGCGGTCCCTCCGCAGGTGGGAGGCGGCTCCTTCGCCGAAGACGGGAATCAGGTAGACCAGGACCTCGTGGTGGCCCCGGAGATCTTCGTGGACCAGGCGGTGAACGGCCTGTTGATCGGCACCACCGGAGTCATGCTGCAGAGCCCCCGAGCCGGTCACGACGACGCCCCCCCACTCTCACCGTTGCTACCTCCGATGCAGACCAATCCAGTCCAAAGGAACTTCGGTGCGCTCGCCGGCACAGACGCCCACGTGGCCGAAAGCGTGCGCTGCCATTTGAATTTTGACCCGAACTCCGCCCCTGGGGTGGCGAGAGTGTATGACTCGGTGCAGAGCAGCGGGCCCATGGTTGTGACGAGCCTTACAGAGGAGCTGAAAAAACTGGCGAAACAAGGATGGTACTGGGGACCCATCACGCGCTGGGAGGCAGAAGGGAAGTTGGCGAATGTGCCAGATGGCTCTTTCCTTGTTCGGGACAGTTCTGACGACCGTTACCTTTTGAGCTTGAGCTTCCGCTCCCATGGCAAAACACTTCACACGAGAATCGAACACTCCAATGGTAGGTTTAGCTTTTATGAACAGCCGGACGTAGAAGGACATACGTCCATCGTTGATCTAATTGAGCATTCAATCAGGGACTCTGAAAATGGAGCTTTTTGTTATTCAAGGTCTCGGTTGCCTGGATCTGCAACTTACCCGGTCAGACTGACCAATCCCGTGTCACGGTTCATGCAGGTGCGTTCTTTGCAGTACCTGTGTCGTTTTGTTATACGTCAGTATACTAGGATAGACTTGATTCAGAAACTGCCTTTGCCAAACAAAATGAAGGATTACTTACAGGAGAAGCACTACTGAAAGATTACGAGAACCCTGCATCTTGCACTTTGGGAATAAGAAAAAGAGATTGAAATACAGTTTACAAACTTACATTGCTATCAAAATCTTTTGCTGCCATACTATTTCAGTTTTATGTGTAAAAGTAATCAATTTGTTCAGGGGTGGGGAAGTGTCAGCAAGGTGTCTTGGGTTTATTTTGGTTCTTTAAAAAGGGAAGTCTTGCGGTTTTGGAAGTGTGAATTATCTTTCATAAATGTGCAGAATAATCACAATGTGAATGATCAGATTCTCCTTAACCACCCCCCCCAGTCCTTTGCTGCTATCCACTGTGATTTTTATGCATTAAAAGCACATTTCATGTGTATTCAACCCTAAGTAAAGTTGAATGAAACTTACAGAATGAATATTGTTATGTCTCTTTAAATGGCCCGTTTTCAAAGATCGTGTTGAATAAACATATCCATATGAAAAAACGCAGAATTTACACATACACTGAAAATGATTTTTAATCTCGTACTTCAGAAGGATTTATTTAGAACTATGATTTGACATAATCTTGGGTATTGGAATGCAGATCTGCAACATAACTTCTACAACACTTATTTCCAAATTGTTTTTGAGGTTGTGCTGTTTTTTGGTTGTGAAAAGTTGAATTTTTCTGTTGCCTTCATTTTCATCTTGTGGTTTGTCTATTTTAATAAATGGCCTTACATGAAAAAAAAATCATAAAGAAGTGTATACCACCAATTTAGAAATTGTTGCCTTTTCTGTCATTAAGCTCTGGTACAAATTGGAATAACATAAGAAGACCTATGGGACTAGAACTATTATTGAAGAGATACTAGATGATCATAGTTTCCTGTGATAGTAATTTTGTTGTGTTAATTATACTTTCCTTTGGTAAAGTGTTTTATCTGTGATTTCCTTAGCTTAGCCAACATTTTCTTTGGGCGAACTTGATGTAGAACAGACCTTCGTAAAGGACTAGATTCTCTTGCGACATTTAAGTTTATATAAAGTTTTAAGTTGATTTGAGTAGAAAACCTTGTTTTAGATTTGGGTTTATATTCTTCTTTTATGTAGTCACTGTTAAGATGTGCTAGATTTGACCCTTCCTTCTCTCCACCAAACAAAACCAAAAAACCTGATGACTTTAGTTGAAAAATTGTGGAACTTGTGGAGCCTCCTGTAAGAAGAATATTAAAACCATATCAGGTATATGGAAGTCTTGTTGCCCATCGTATATACTGCAATTTAAAAATTGGTTTTTTTGTTTTGTCTTGTTTTAAATTTAGCTAAATCTTAAGTAAATTGGCAGCCAGCATTAGTTGTTTTATCTCTGATTCAGTCGCTTGGGTTGGGGCACAGAAAGGAGTGTGTTATCCCCAGTACTTTGATTATTTTGAAATTCAGTGTTTATTCGCTTCAGTGAGTGTTTTGGAAGCACCCCATCTAGAAAATGTTTCCACCTCTGATGAAACATATAATTTAAGACATTTCTTCCTTTGCCACTCAGTTTTCCTATCTCTTACCCCTCAATTAAAAGTAAGAGTAAAGGTCTTAGATCACCCTTAATGGCTTTGTCATTCAGACACGCCAGTGTCCCTGTTTTTTGTTGCTGTTGTTGTTTCTGTTTTTTAGGGTCAGAACTGAGAAATACCAAGAAAAGGCACAATAATACCGTGTTATGGTATTTTGACTTAAAGGGGGAAAGGTACTTAATTTCGGTGGAATGTTGATTGTACCTTGTCGCAAAGACTCCTCTTTCATTTTCTGATACATTTTCACCTAGTAAGATGGAATATGGAGTATACTGTAATAATATAATTTAAGTGTTCACTATAAGCTATTTGGATTAAGAACTATAACAGAGTTGTAAACTTATCAAATTAATGCAAGACATTTAAACTATTTTTTTGCAAAACTATTTATTTTTAAACAATTTAAAATATATCTAGGGTGAGTTAAAAGTCCCTGTGCATCTATATTAGATGGCAGGTATTGTCACAGAGTCACTGTGTATTAATAATAAATGTTGAAATGGCTTCTCCGTGTTTCTAGAAGCATTTACATGTACTCTTTGTGAGATCATGGTGCACAGAGGTCTTTGGACTGCCCTGAACCCTGTCTTGTCATGTGGGCAAAGCCTGCCCCCCATGTTTTCCTCATGATACCACGTGTTCAAGATCTAGCTATTTAGTTTCAAGTTAAGATTAGTTTGATTTTCATCTAAATGTTTTTAAAATTGTATTTTGTGTTTTATGGAGGGCAAGTCTTGATGCTGTTCTAATTCAGAAAGCCAGTTTTTTATGTGCTTGTGTGTAGTCGTAATATAAAATATTTCAAGGTGAAATTCCCTATTCTAATCCAGTTTGAAATTGCTACGGTCTGATAGTGTACTGATAAAAATAAAAGTATTTGCCAAGAAATTATTTACCAACAAAGGAGTATTGGAATATTTTCTGCTTTTGTGTAGAGAGAACCATTTGGCATAGGCAGCACAACATAATGTGAGAGACTGGCTTTATAGGATCCTAAAATAAAATAGTCTTTAAAAATGGAAAGGAGAAAAGAGAGAAATCTCTGTCCTGTGGTTTGGCTTAGATACCATTTGGGTAAATTTCTGGATTCTACTGAATGGCAGTTTAGATGGCGCGGGAAAAACCTATAAGTGATTTTCAAAATATGTGCTTCTAAAAAATATGAGCTCAAGGCAAGAAAGAGAAAATACAGGAAAGCTGTATCCTTTTGTCATAGTAAATGAATCAGAGTCTTTTTTTTAATCGAACATTTCGTCACAAAACACGATGGAGGCCAGAAGCTAATTCTAGGCTTACTAGGACACTATTAGGCATTTTTATAAATAATAAGAAAGCATAGAAAGTACTTGAAAAATATCTCACTCTTTCTCTTTCTAAGGAAAACTGTTCTCTTTCTACTTGGTGCAATAATCTGAAAATCTAGAAGGTCAAAAACATATCACAGGAAATGATCATAGAACTAAGAATAGTTTTTAAGGAAACCGGCTACAAGGGTAACCATCTTGCTGTTGAAGAAAATCGTGTGCCAAAAGACAAAAATCATTGGCATATAGGAAATAAACACAAAGTATACATTATAATTTCTGAGCCAGTATTAATGAAACAGGATAAAAATTACTAAAATCTTAAATAGGTTATACGCAGTGCCCCTGCTAGTGCTACAAATCTAAATATCTTAACAATGCTTTCAGAAATGCCAGTTTTAATCATTGTACATTTCACATTATATATGAGAGATAATTTGTTTCATGAATGATTCAGAATAATATATATTAAATCCTAATGGCTTGTCATTGAATGTGAAGTCAATTTGAAAATGAAATCACACTACCAGCAATAGACAGTTTTGTTGAAAACTCTAATAAGGAGCAGTTACCAGCTCCATAAATAACTTTAAAGTTCCAAAATAAAGTATTGGTACGTTAGTAATCACAAATTTGGTTCCTTTTGCTACTTTTAAAAATCCTATTAAGGGTCTTTTTAATAAACATTCTTTTTATTGATCAGTCATAATATGGTGAATGTGTAGTTGCTGTTTCTGAAAAGTGATCTAAACTCTACATCCAGAGATGATGAAAAATTCTTATAGAATTTTGTAATAAGTATACATGTTGGATTAAAGAAATTTTATAGTCGTTGGAGTGCCATGAAATTAATACTTGCAATCCAGATTGCTGTAGTTTACACTTTTTCTGTATGTTTCAAATCAGGTGTGTACCATTTGTACTGAGAACACCACAGAATGAATTATCCAAAGTCCATTGATTTTAATATGTGTTTTGGTTTGTAAACAAATTATAGTAATTTCTTGCACATTTTTGGAAATTAATTGTATAAGAATTTATGTATCTGCTTCTAGATACAGTGTGTAAATAAAAATTTCGTTCACAAGATCTGCCTTGTAGTCTACTTAATAACCTGGATACAGAGTCTGAAGTTTAATTAAATCAGGTTAACTAGTTAGTTTCTGGGTGCCCCATAAGCTGGGCAGAGACTGGAGGGTAGGGACCAGCAAAATTAGTAAAAAAAAAATTAGGAAAAAGTGAAATAGCTTGCTCGTGGGAGACATGAAATGAATTAGTAATCAGCTAATGTTAATTACTGTCCTGAAAGCCTTCAACATAGAGCTGGGAGTAAGCAGGCAGAACATCTGTGAGACCAAGACTACTTAAAATGAGTGCAGTAACAAAACTTCACTGGAAGAAGGTTGTGCTGAAATATCTTTTAAAAATTTTGACTCTTGTTTTCTTCTTTTGCATGACTTGTCTTGCTAATGGGTGATGTACACCAGTTCGTCTGTTCCCACTCTCCCTCCCCCCGAAGCCTTCTCCCCAAAGTCCATGGCGCAGTAATGCCTGGGCCTGACACTGGCAGAGAACCCAGTCGTAGTGGCATCTGAGTAAGTATGTTTCTGAACACAGCTGGCTTTGCACCCAAACTCCGGGGGTTACACTTTTCGTCTTCAACTGCATTTTCCCTACTTAGTACCAGGCAGCTTTGCCACCTCCTCTAAGGAGTTAGACGTCCTCTTGGGAAAGGCTCCCTTAAGAGTGTGAAAAGCCAAAGAGTGGTTGGCCAGAGCAGGGGTTATTTCTATATGGTTTATCAACAGGGCCAGCTGTCTTGCCTAGAGGTCACTTTGGGCCATCAAATCCTGCCCTGGGCCTAGGTCACAAGTGAATTTATAAAATGTTTTCTTAAGTACATGGAATTAAGGGTGCCTGGGTGGCTCACTGGGTTAAGCATCCAACTCTTGACTTTAGCTCAGGTCATGATCTCAGGGTTGGGATTTCGAGCCCTATGATAGGCTCTGTGCTGAGTGTGGAGTCTGCTTAAGATCTCTCCCTCTGACCCTCCCCTGCTCTCACACTCGTGTGTGTGCGCTCTTTCAAAAAAATAAACACACAAACATACGTTATTTATGTATGTATGTATTTTCCATATATGTGTGTGGAAATCTACCCAAGGTTCTTACTAGAGAAAGCCTCTTCCCTTGTGCAGATAATCTGCTCTCTGGCCCCACCTTACCCCTAACAATTTTTTAAGTAGGCTCCATGCCTAGCTCGGAGCCCAATGCATGGCTAGAACTCACAACCCTCAGATGGAATCCTGAGCTGAGATCAAGAGTCAGACACTTAACTGACTGAGCCATCCAGGTGCACACCCCTAGCAAATTTAAGAGGTGGCATCTCTTCTTCCACTGAGAACTCATTCTCAAGCCACTTGTTTACCTCCTGCATTTGCCACAATCCATTTCCCTCTCCTCACTGTAGACCTTGGCATTCTTGTTTTCTTGTGGCTGCCAGGTGGTGAGCACCATTTGCCCCAGAGAGTCACCATCCTCATAGTGCTGTGGGGTGTAACAATTGCCTAGAAAACAAAGGGATGTATATCTTGCAATACAGAAGAATCCATTGCTCTGCAATATATGGGTTTTGGAATCTCCTGGAATCAATAGGTGAAAATGGAGAGCTGGATTTTACATCGTTTATCTCTTAGTAAAATAATAGTGAACTTAAACTGTGCTAATGTATGTACTACTAACTCTTACTTAACATATATTTTATATCCTTGAAACAGCCCACTGTGAGGCAGGCACCTTAGCATCATAAAAAAAGAAAACTGATGCAAAGGTGAACCTTGGGAGGTCACAAAGATACTAAGTGACGGAACCGGCTTACAAACTTATCGCCGTTTGGTTCCAAAATCCATGCTGTCATGCAGTATGATATACTTCCTCTACTTGGTGTTTTCTGTTGTTTAGAATATTTATTTCTGATTGTCAGGGGGAAACCTTAGCAGAAGCAAATGAATTGCCTACTGCTTTCTTCTCCAGGGGACTACTTTAGCTTAAACAAAGATGTTCTGTCCGGGCACTGGCAGGTAACAATTTATGGGACCTGACTTGTGTATCTTATGGGCTTCGCCTTTTAATCCTGAGGAAGGGAACATGGCTTTCCCTTGCATGGTCTTGGAAAGGTTCACTTCAAAGAAAACTGTCTGAGGGGCGCCTGGGTGGCTCAGTGGGTTAAGGCCTCTGCCTTCGGCTCAGGTCATGATCCCAGGGTTATGGGATCGAGCCCCGCATCGGGCTGTCTGCTCAGCAGGGAGCCTGCTTCCTCCTCTCTCTCTGCCTGCCTCTCTGCCTACTTGTGATCTGTCTGTCAAATAAATAAATAAAATCTTAAAAAAAAAAAAAAAAAAAGAAAACTGTCTGATATGCTAATATAGGAACACGATTAGGTAAAGTTGAATTGTAACTCTTGGGAGGACTTCTCCACATGTTTGGTGCATAAAGGAAAATGTTACTTCTTTTTTGCTTATGTGTTTGATCAGATTGCCTGAGACACTTGTGCCCTGTTGTGCAAAGAGCCACAGTTTTATGCTTTCTAACAGATAAAAGAAACCATCCACCCTCTCTTTCTTATTTCATATACCCATGCTCAGCTGTTTCTCTTAAACTCCTGTCATTTTGTGGTAAGCACATCCTGAACAGGAACTTCCTTCTGGAAGTAGTTGTAACTATACTTACACTCTACATTCTAACTTCTTGGCCTGCACCTAAATGGATAGGAAAAAAATCACCATCTCTGTTCCTATGGTAATCGTTATGATGAATTCAAGGTCAATTCCCTTTCCCACTTATGGAAAATAGCCATTTATATTATACCTAGCCCAGTATCATTAAAACAGAAATAATCTCTTTGTTATAAACTTTGAATAGTTGTCCTAAACCCTATCAGCACATATGACTAGCCTGGCAAGTTTAGGACAATGAACTGAAACTGAAAATAGCTAAATCCTATTTAAAAGGCATTTCAGGGGTGCCTGGGTCACTCAGACGGTTAAGTGTCGACTCTTGGTTTCGGCTCATGTTGTGATCTCAGGGTCCTGAGATCAAGTCCTGCATTGGGTTCTGTGCTCAGGGGGAGTCGGCTTGAAGATTCTCTTCCTCTGCCCCTCCCACGACTCTCTCTAAAATAAATAAATAAATCTTTTAAAAAATTGCATTTCAATGTTTCCAATGGTGTAAATCTGAAGGCAATGAATTCTCTCAACGTTTGTTTAACAGAACTATCTTCATTTTACCCTTTGTTTTTGAAAGATATTTTCACTGGTTATAGAATTCTAGGTTGACCTTTTCCTTTGCTCTGTAACTACTTTTAAAATGTCATACCATTCTCTTCTGGACCCTGTTCTTGCTGATGATAAATTAGTTGCCATTTGCACTGTTCTTTCTCTGTAAATTATGTGTAATTCTTTCACTATCGAACACCACACACTTTTAAGATTTTTCCTTTTGTTTCTTCTTTTTATATTTTAGTTTTTCTTTGTCTTTATTTTTCAGTAGTCCAATTATTGATGCGCTGAGGTGTGGCTCTTTTTGTATTTATTCTACTTGGATTTTGTTGTGTTTCTTGGATCTCTAAATCTTTTTTTTTTTTCTTTTGCTAACTTCAGGAAATTTTTCATCATTATTTCTTTAACTTCTTTTTCTATCCCTTTCTTGTTCTTTCCTGGTAGACTTCCAATTTCATGTGTATTAGACTGATACTTTCCAAAATATCCTCAAAACTCTTTATTTTCTCAACCATTCTCTCACCTCTTCATATTGTATCATTTTCATTGATCTATCTTTGAGTTACCTAATCCTCCCATCTGCAATTTCCAGTTTGTTGGTTATGCCTAGCTAGTAAATTTTTAATGGTATTCTTTGATTCCACTTTCTATTTGGTTCTATTTGATAGTTTCCATTTTCAGCTGAGATTTTTTTCATCTGCATCCATTTCTATTGTGTTTTTTCCTTATTGCCTGAATTGCAGTCCTTTGGCCCTATTTTTGTTGTTTGTTGTTTTTAAGCATTCCTGGTAATTTTTGAATTAATTATTTTTATTAACATATAATGTATTATTTGCCCCAGGGGTACAGGTTTGTGAATGATCAGCCTTACACACTTCACAGCACTCACCTTAGCACATACCTTCCCCAATGTCAATAACCCAACCACCCTCTCCACACACACCCCCTCCCCCCAGCAACCCTCAGTTTGTTCTCTGAGATTAAGAGTCTCTTATGGTTTGTCTCCCTCCCAATCCCATCTTGTTTCATATTTTCCTTCCCTACCCACTACAACCCCCCGCTATGCCTCTCAAATTCCTCATATCAGGGAGATCATATGATAATTATCTTTCTCTGATTGACCTATTTCACTCAGCATTACCCTCTAGTTCCATCCACATCAATGCAAATGGCAAGATTTCATATCTTTTGATTGCTGCATAGTATTCCATTGTATATATACACCACATCTTTATGCATTCATCTGTTGATGAACATCTAGGTTCTTTCCATACTTTGGCTATTGTGGACATTGCTGCTATAAACATATGGGTGCATGTGCCTCTTTGGATGATTACATTTGTACCTTTACATTTGTATCTTTACATTTGTATCTTTACAGTAAATACCCAGTGCTATTGCTGGGTCATAGGGTAGTTCTATTTTCAACTTTCTGAGGAACCTCTGTGCTACCTTCCAGAGTGGCTGCCCCAGCTTGCATTCCCATCAACAGTGTAGGAGGGTTCCCCTTTCTCCACATCCTTGCCAGCATCTGTCATTTCCTGACTTACTAATTTTAGCCATTCTGACTGGTGCGAGGTGGTATCTCTTTGAGGTTTTGATGTGTATTTCCCTGATGCCGAGTGATGTGGAACACTTTTTCCTGTGTCTGATGGCCCTCTGGATGTGTTCTTTGCAGAAATGTCTGTTCATGTCCTCTGCCCATTCCTTGATTGGATTAGTTCTTTGGGTGTTGAGTTTGGTAAGTTCTTTATAGATTCTAAATACTAGCCCTTTGTCTGGATACTAACCCCTAAATACTAGCCCTTTATGTCATTTGCAAATACCTTCTCCCGTTCTGTCAGTTGTCTTTTGGTTTTGTTGACTGTTTCCTTTGCTGTGCAAAAGCTTTTGATCTTGATGGAGTCCCAACAGTTCATTTTGCCCTTGCTTCCCTTCCTTTGGCGATGTTCCTAGGAAGAAGTTGCTGTGGCTGAGGTCGAAGAGGTTGCTGCCTGTGTTCGCCTCAAGGATTTTGATGGATTCCTGTCTCACATTGAGGTCTTTCATCCATTTTGAGTCTATTTTTGTGTGTGGTTTAAGGAAATGGTCCAGTTCCATTCCTCTGCATGTGGCTGTCCAATTTCCCCAGCACCATTTGTTTAGGAGACTTTTTTCCATTGGACGTTCTTTCCTGCTTTGTCGGAGATTAGTTGACCATAGAGTTGAGGATCTATTTCTGGGCTCTCTGTTCCGTTCCATTGATCTATGTGTCTGTTTTTGTGCCAGTACCATACAGTCTTGATGATGACAGCTTTGTTATAGATCTTGAAGTCTAGAATTGTGATACCACCAACTTTGGCTTTCTTTTTCAACATTCCTCTGGCTATTCGGGGTCTTTTCTGGTTCCATATAAATTTTAGGCTTATTTCTTCCATTTCTTTGAAAAAAATTGATGGTATTTTGATAGGGATTGCATTAAGTGTGTAGATTGCTATAGGTAGCATAGACATTTTCACAACATTTGTTCTTCCAATCCATGAGCACAGAAAGTTTTTCCATTTCTTTGTGTCTTCCTCAGTTTCTTTCATGAGTACTTTATAGCTTTCTGAGTACCGATTCTTTGCCTCTTTGGTTAGGTTTACTCCTAGGTATCTTATGGTTTTGGGTACAATTGTAAGTGGGATTGACTCCTTAATTTCTCTTTCTTCTGTCTTGCTGTTGGTGTAGAGAAATGCAACTGATTTCTGTGCATTGATTTTATATCCTGACACTTTTCTGAATTCCTATACAAGTTCTAGCAGTTTTGGAGTGGAGTCTTTTGGGTTTTCCACATAAAGTATCATATCGTCTGCAAAGAGTGAGAGTTTGACTTCTTCTTTGCTGATTCGGATGCCTTTAATTTATTTTTGTTGTCTGATTGCTGAGGCTAGGACTTCTAGTACTATGTTAAATAGCAGTGGTTGTAGTGGACATCCCTGCCATGTTCCTGACCTTAGGGGAAAAGCTCTCAGTTTTTCCCCATTGAGAATGATATTCGCTGTGGGTTTTTCATAGATGGCTTTGATGATAGTGAGGTATGTACCCTTTATCCCTACACTTTGAAGAGTTTTGATTGAGAAAGGATGATGTACTTTGTCAAATGCTTTTTTAAAAAAAGATTTTATTTATTTATTGACAGAGATCACAAATAGGCAGAGAGGCAGGTGGGGGCGGGTAGGCTCCCTGCTGAGCAGAGAGCCAGCTGCAGGGCTTGATCCCAGGAGCCTGGGATCATGACCTGAGCCAAAGACAGAGGCTTTAACCCACTGAGCCACCCAGGCACCCCTGTCAAATGCTTTTTCAGCATCTATTGAGAGTATATGGTTCTTGTTCTTTCTTTTATTAATGTATCACATTGATTGATTTGTGGATGTTGAACCAGCCATGCAGCCCAGGAATAAATCCCACTTGCTCCTGGTGAATAATACTTTTAATGTACTGTTGGATCCTATTGGCTAGTATTTAGGTGGGAATTTTTGCATCTGTATTCATCAGGGATATTGGTGCGTTATTCTCCATTTTGGTGGGTCTTTGTCTGGTTTTGGGATCAAGGTAATGTGGCCTCATAAAATGAGTTTGGCAGTTTTCCTTCTATTTCTATTTTTTGAAACAGTTTCAGGAGAATAGGTATTAATTCTTCATTAAATGTTTGGTAGAATTACCCTGGGATGCCGTCTGGCCATGGGCTCTTGTTTTTGGGAGATTTTTGAAGACCCCTTCAATCTCCTTACTGGTTTTGGGTCTGTTCAGGTTTTCTGTTTCTTCCTTGTTCAGTTTTGGTAGTTAATGTGTCTCTAAGAATGCATCCATTTCCTCCACATTGTCGATAAGTCTGCCCAAGGGTTTATCAGTCTTACTAATTCTTTCAAAGAACCAGCTCCTAGTTTTGTTGATCTGTTCTACCATTCTTTTGGTTTCTATTTCTTGATTTCTGCTCTGAGCTTTGTGATTTGTCTTCCCCTGCTGGGTTTAGGCTTTCTTTGATGTTCTTTCTCTAGCTCCTTTAGGTGTAGAGTTAGGTTATGTACTTGAGAACTTTCTTGTTTCTTGAGAAAGGCTTGTATCACTATATACTTTCCTCTCAGGACTGCCTTTGCTGTGTCCATAGATTTTGAAATGTTGTGTATTAATTTTCATTTTTTCCCATGAATTTTTTCACTTCTTCTTTAATTTCCTGGTTGACCCATTCATTCTTTAGTAGGATGCTCTTTAGCCTCCATTATTTGAGTTCTTTCCAGCTTTTCTCTTGTGATTGAGTTCTTGCTTCAGAGCATTGTGGTTTGAAAATATGCAGGGTATGATCCCAATCTTTTGCTACTGGTTGAGACCCAATTTGTGACCCAGAATGTGATCTATTCTGGAGAATGTTCCATGTGGCCTAGGGAAGAATGTGTATTATGTTGCTTTGGAATGGAATGTTCTGAATATATCTGTGATGTCCATCTGGTCCAGCGTCTCATTTAAGGCCTTTATTTCCCTGATGATCTTTTGCTTGGATGATCTGTCCACTTCAGTGAGGGGGGTGTTTAAGTCCCTTACTATTGTATTATCAATGTGTTTCTTTGATTTTGTTATTAATTGGTTTGTATAATTGGCTGCTCCCATGTTAGGGGCATAGATATTTAAAATTGTTAGGTCTTCCTGTTGGACTGACCCTTTTAGTGTCCTTCCTCATCTCTTTTTATAGTCTTTGACTTAAAATCTAATTTATCTGGTATAAGGTTTGCCACCCCAGCTTTCTTTTGATGTCCATTATCATGGTAAATTGTTTTCCACCCCCTCACTTTAAATCTGGAGGTGTCTTTGGGTCTAAAAGAGTTTCTTATAGACAGCATATGAATGGGTCTTATTTTTTTATTCATTCTGAAGCCCTGTGTCTTTTGATTGGGCCATTTAGCCCATTTACATTCAGGGTAACTATTGAGAGATATGAATTTAGTACCATTGTATTGCCTGTAAGGTGACTGTTACTGTGTATTGTCTCTGTTCCTTTCTGGTCTACTACTTTTAGGTTATCTCTTTGCTTAGAGGACCCCTTTCAATATTTCCTGTAGGGCTGGTTTGGTATTTGCAAATTCTTTTAGTTTTTGTTTGTCCTGTAAGCTTTTTATCTCTCCTTTTATTTTCAATGACAGCCTAACTGGATGTAGTATTCTTGGTTGCATATTTTTCTAATTTAGGGCTCTGAATCTATCATGCCAGTCCTTTCTGGCTTGCCAGGTCTCTGTGGATAAGACTGCTGCTAATCTAATATTTCTACCATTTAGTGATACAGACTTCTAGTCCCGAGCTGCTTTCAGGATTTTCTTTTTGTCACTAAGACTTGTAAGTTTTACTATTAGATGACAAGGTGGACCTATTTTTATTGATTTTAAGAGGAGTTCTCTTTGCCTCCTGGATTCTGATGCTTGTTCCCTTTCCCATATTAGGGAAAGTCTCTACTATAATTTGGTCCAATATACCTTCTGCCCCCTCTCTCTTTCTTCTTTTGGAATCCCAGTTATTTTCATATTGTTTCGTCTTATGGTATCACTTATCTCTGAATTTTGGTGCAGTAGTTTTTTGTCTCTCTTTTGCTCAGTGTCTTTATTGGTCTTCTATATCACTAATTCTCTCTTCTACATCATTTATCCTAGCAGTAAGAGCCTCCATTTTTGACTGCATCTCATTAGTAGCTTTTTTGATTTCAACTTGGTTAGATTTTAGTTCTTTTATTTCTCCAGAAAGGGATTTTATTTCTCCAGAAAAGGTTTCTCTAATATCTTCCATGCCTTTTTCAAGCCCAGCTAGCACCTTGAGAATCGTCTTTCTTAAGTCTAGTTCTGACATATTACCAATGTCTGTATTGATTGGGTTTCTAGCTGTCGGTACTACCTCTTGTTCTTTTCTTCATGGTGAGTTTTCCTGCCTTGTCATTTTGTCCAGATAAGAATATACGAACAAGAGAATAAAATATTAAACAGGTGGCAATGACCCCAGAAAAATATACACTAACCAAATCAGAAGAGATTCAAAACTGGGGGAGAAGAAAGGAGGAAAAAAGCAATTAAAATAAAAAATAAAATATTGTGTGTGTGTGTGCGTGTGTGTGCGTGTGTGTGTATATATATATATATATATATATATATATGACTGGTGAATAGAACAGAGCCACCCACTTGATTTTGGATGTATTTTGGTTTCTTAGAAGAAAATACCTCCCAAAATTTTAAAGAAAGAAGGACTTATATATATACACGAAAATAAGGGTAAACATGATGAAGGGACAGAATATGATTGTAAAGGTGAAAATTTAAAAAAAAGTTCTAAAAAAAGAAATTGATAAGTTGGTTAGAAAAAGGAAGAGGAAAAAAAAAAGAATGTGATTAGGCTGGAGACTAGAACAAAGCCATGTGCTAGATTAGGGTATATTTTGATCTATTATAAGAAACTGTATCCCAAAATTTTTTAGAAAAAAAAAATCTATAGATATACAAAAAATAAGGTTAAATACAATGAAGGGATAAAATATGATTATGATAATATGGTTTAAAAAGATTTTTTAGAAAGATATTGTTAAACTAGTTAAAAAACATTAAAAGCAGAAAGAGGAAAAGTTAAAAAAATAGAATAAGAAAAAAAGTAAAATTTTAAAAATTTAACTTTGCAAGACTTAAGGATCATGGGGGAAAGCCATGAATTCTATGCATTGCTTTCCTCTAGCTCTGGAGTTGCGCTGTTCTCCTTTATTGGTGAGCTTGGTCGGGCTGGATGTCCTTGCTGACCTTCTGCAGGAAGGGCCTCTTGCCGTGATTCTCAAATGTCTTTGCCTGAGGTGGAATTGCACTGCTCTTGCCAGGGGCTGGGCTAAATAATCTGCTCAGGTTCGCTCTTGGAGCTTTTGTTCCCTGAACACTTTTCCAACAGCTCTGGAGGATGGGAATGAAAATGGCGGCCTCCCAATCTCTGGCTTGGAGGAGCCGAGAGCTTGGGGCCCCACTCCTCAGTTCGCCCTCAGAGAAAAACAGTCAATCACTCCTGTCTCCCTGGTCTCTGGCTACACTCGGAGCTCACCTGCCTGTGACTGAGTGTTTGTATCTCTGGCGCACAGCCCCATTTGGAGTCTCCAAAACCAGCAGATTCCTGCCTCACTGTTCCTCCCAGTGGAGAAAGGTGAGTCTCCCCGGATCTGTCACTTGTGCGGTCTCTGCTCAAAGAGCAGTGGTCTGACTGTGCCACGGATCAGTTTCATGTAACCCTGAGCTGAAAGCTCACTCTCTGGCTCTGTCTTTGTAGTCGGCTTCCCCACTCCAATACCTGGCAGCTTTGCCACACTTTGGTACCCCCAATCTTTCTGTGACCCCACAGGACCTGAGACCACACTGTCCTTGCAAGGATCTCCCCTCCCTCCCCAAGCCCCCGGCCTCTGGAGCGATGTCCCTCAGTGGAGCAGACTTCTAAAAGTTCTGATTTTGTGCTCCACCACTCTGCTGCTTGCCAGGAGCCAGCCCCTCCCCCCGCAGTCTATCTTCCCATCCCTTGGGACTCACTTCTCTGCTCATCCTACCTTTCAAAAAGTGGTCGATTTTCTGTTCCTAGAATTGCTGCTCTTCTTCTCTTCTATCTCCTGTTGAGTTTGTATGTTTTGAATGGTTTGATACCTATCTAGCTGAACTCCTGGGATCTGATGTCATTTCAGTCTGCTACTCCTCCACCCTCTTACGTCTTACCCCTGGTAATTTTTGTTTGGATGATGAACCTTATGGTTAAAACATTTTAAGAACTCTGGACTGTTATTCTGTTCTTCCGAAGAGGTCTAATTTTCTTCTGGAAGGCAACTAGGAAATTGGCAGATCATCTTGATTCTTTTGAAACTTGATTGCAAGCATTGTTAAGTCTGGTCTGTTTAAGGTTATCCCCTTAGTTTTATGACAAAGCCATAGTTCCCGGCCACTCTAGGATCTCAAATTCAAGCTTGAATGTTAACCAAGATCATTCTACCTTGAACTCTGACATCTGTTTCCCCAGTAATTCTTAGATGCTAAAGGTTCTGTTTGACTCTTTCGCCACCCTGTTCTGTTTTTTTCTCCAGGGTTCTTTATTTTCTTCTTCAGGAAGGCTTACACTGTCCATGAAAATGTTCAGGGTCAGACAATGACTTG
Organism: Enhydra lutris kenyoni; assembly: GCF_002288905.1. Taxonomy (NCBI): domain Eukaryota; kingdom Metazoa; phylum Chordata; class Mammalia; order Carnivora; family Mustelidae; genus Enhydra; species Enhydra lutris. The sequence goes on along the minus strand of NW_019154120.1, from coordinate 7,716,656 downwards.
GGAGGACTTTGTGTGAAGATCTTTAGGCTTTTTCTCTGTGATTCTCTTCTTTCTTTGGTTTTGCCCAGATCCAAATGCTTTGACAGCTCCAAATACTGACTGTTGTCTCTTTTTCTGCTAAGACTGCCATTCAGCTTGGACACTTTTCCTATGTTCTGCCTTTTGGAAAATATGCTTAGGGAAAATGACAGGGTAAATGTGGACCTCCTATGTTCTCCTGCTTTGAGCATTGTAATCTGTCAAATTTGGTTGCTCTCCAGTGCCTTCTTCATGTTTTCCTGTAGTTGTTTTTGATGAGATAGTTAATCAGTTATGAAATGGTTTGTCATGGCCAGAACTGGAGGCCACTATCTAACATACTACATGTTTATTTGTTTACATGTTTGTTGGTTTATCCCCTGTTTCACCCCATCCCCCTTCGACTAGAATATAAACTCTATAAGGACAGGCATTTTGTTCAATATCCCTCGATCTAGAATGAATTCAATATGTAAAAGGTACATAATAAATGTTTATTATATTCAATAGTCAATCATGGAACTCAACCTAGTAGAAAAATAGTAGCCAAATAAAATTCAGAGTGAACAAATGGTATGACTTTATAAAATGTAAATTTTATTATGCTTTGTATAGCCTCAGTAAACACAGTAAAACTTATCTTAAATAAAATTAAGTGTTCTATGAGGAGCTGAGACTAGCCATCACATTCTGTAGTGAGGCGGACTCTGAGACATAGGGCCTGATCCTGATAAGAAAATTTGTCTTAGCTTGGACTGCTATAACCAATACCATGGACTGGGTGGTTTAAACAGCAGGCATTTATTTCTCACAGTTCTGGAGATTACTAGTTCAAAATCAAGGTGCCAGCAGGATCCAAGTCTGGTAAGGCCTCTCTTGTTGGGTTGCTCACAGCACCTTCTTCCTGTGTCCTCATATGGCCTTTCCTCCATATGTGCAGATAGAGAGAGAGGAAGCAAGCTCTTTGGGGTCTTTTAAGGACACGCATCCCATCATGGGAGCCCCACCCTCATGCTGTCACCTAAATCTATTTACCTCCCAAAATTCTCACCTACAAATACTGTCACATTAGGTAAGGTTGGAGGTTGCAACATATGACTTTTAGGGAGACACAGGCATTCCATCCATAACAGTTGATGTGGTTCAGATCCCAGTTGGTAGCTGGGAGACCTATTTCTCCAGCTTTTAGCCCGAAGTCTCTTGCCCCATTTGTATAGCACCAGACTCCTCTCTCCATGGGACCCTCACTCTCTTTGGGTGTTCTTTGCTTAAGCTGAATATGGTACCCAGAAAATACTCTGCTTACAGAGCCATTTAAAGACACCTCTCAATGTAAGCTCTAAATTACTGTGTTCCTTTGTTTACTAACTCACCTTCACTAACTGTACGGTATAGTTCAGTGCTAACATATTCATTGATTCATTCATTCGTTCACTCAGAACGTATTTATTGAGCTCCTATTATGTGCCAGGACTGTAAAAGTCATTGTAAGGGAGATGAGTGTCAAGGAAAGATAGGATTCAGCAAGACCTAACTTGTTTTGTTTTGGGGAGGTATTATCTGGAAGCAGAATGTCGTTTACTCCATCGTTAAAGAAGGAATGCCCCTACTTTCCCAAACCAGAGATTCTAATTTTGTGGTTTGGTTGGTGGGTCTCGGGAACTCAAACCTGGAAGTTTGTGCTGTCCTGAGCCTGGTTAGCCATGGTCAGCACATCAACTTTATTCTCTTAAACTTTTCCATGAGGTGGGGAACGTAGCGGCTGGCAGGCCTGTGGTCACATTGTTAGAGTTGTGTCATCAGCAGAGAACTGGAATTTCTTTCCACTAAGGTCCAGCAGAGAGTCCTAGGCAAGACTCCACATTGCTTTAACTGGATCACATGTTCATGCTTCACTGTGGCCAGAATGATGGGTCACATGGCTACTCCTGTGGTCAGGAAACAGGAGTCTGTTCTGAGGGTTGCTCCCTCCTTATTGGGGAAGTGGGGAAGGTGGTATATGAATGTTTCAGTCTAGGGAGATATGTTAATGAATAAAGAACATCTGCTAATAAAATAAAAACATTTAAATATGTATAAAAATGTAGGTACTTTACCACTAATGGTTTTGTATTAAAATGAACACTTTATATGAAACATATTTAAATATTGTGGGATATTTCACATTCTTTCTGTAGTGTAAGAATAATAGAGTAAGGTCACCTACTTACAGGCATAATTAGGGTTTGTGTGTGTGTGTGTGTGTGTGTGTGTGTGTGTGTGTGTGATTTGTTTGTTTTTTTGGTGGAATAGGGAATTATCTGGCCTATCAAGGAATAAAGTACCTGGAATGTAGAGATGTGAGACAGTATAGTATACCAGTGTTGACTATTTCTTGGAAAATTATGTGAAAACATTTGAAATCTTTTAGGTGTCATGTGATTTAAAGATTTTTTATTGATTCATTAATGGCTGAACAAGCTTTACTGATTGAAAAATTTCCTTTCTGTGCTCATTCTGAGGGAGCTCATCTCTAGTCAGAAATTGTTGTGTTATATCTCCAACTACCATTTATTAACCTAGTAAATCTAGTGACTATGTCACTCAGTGTACATGAGTTTAATAGAGATCAAAGAAAATGTAAAAATCGTGTCAAAATAAAGCCTTTTCTAGTTGTTTGGGCCTAAGGAGTGAGAAGAAAAGGGAACACACTATTTGGAATTCTTAATTTAAAAATTCAATGATTTTTTTTTTAAAGATTTTATTTATTTGACAGAGAGAGACTCAGCGAGAAAGGGAACAAAAGCAGGGGGAGTGGGAGAGGGAGAAGCAGGCTTCCCACTGAGCAGGGAGCCCGATGCGGGGCTTGATCCCAGGACCCTGGGATCATGACCTGAGCCAAAGGCAGCTGCTTAACAGCTGAGCCACCCAGGCACCCCCCAAAATTTGATGATTTTTAAGGAGCATTAAGATGAGGAACACAGAGGGGGGAGACTATCTTAACTTTGCTACTGGTTTTACTATATTTAAATTTTAATAAATATTATCTAAACTAAAACATATCTAAAAATTCAAAAGCATCGTAATTAAGAATAACTCTGATTAACAATCTTTTAATAGCTAGCAATTTTCAGATACATGAATTACAGAATAGATGCAAGATTGCCTAAGCATAAAATTTCCTGTAGCATCTGCATTGCCAATTTTCATTGTTTTCCTAAAAAAATTGTCTGTGGTAGTATAAAGATTCTGCAGCTGTGCCCAGAATGAACTCTATAGAACATTACCAGGTATTGCTTGTACCTTTGACCCATTTATGGAAATAAAGAAAAATATTTGTCTTACTGAATTATTTAAATGAGCAACTTTTATGATAACAATTTAAAGAACTTAGTATTGGCTAATGGGCAAAACTTCAATTTTTTTCCTTCTTTAGTTTAATGTTTAGTTGTAATGATATTTCTCACAGGCATATGAACCTACAATGGTATTTTGGTTGTTTAAAAATTCTAGACAAACCCAATCCATAACCAAGAGAACTTTTTCCCCTTTCATTGTCAGTGGATGAATCCACTCTGGATGGAAAACATCCTGTAGTTAATTTGCTTTTACTGTGTTCTTGTGGCCTCCATCCCAGGAGTCTTTTAACCCCAACCCAGCCTTTGTTTTTATTCCAGAGATAGCATTTGTACTAATTCTGTTTGCACTTGTGCATGTTACTCCAGGGTCTAACAAAAACTCCCTTTTCAAAAACAAGAATTGATTTTTTGGGGTAGAGAGTCAATCCCAAAATATTTCCTCCAGTCTTAGCATATGAATAGATTAAAGCTAAAAGGAAATTTAAATTGCTGAAATTATTCCATTAAAGGTTAATATGCCCAACCCCTTTTCCTTCCTTTGGTACAGCACTGCTCTTCCTTATGGATCTCCAAATGTAACCATTGTAATGAAAAAAAAAATATGCCAAAGCATGAGGCAAAAATATACATCAGTACTTTCCTGGGACCTTGGGGCTCTCAATAAAATGTGCTTGTACATCCTTAAATCACAAAACCAGTTTTTTCATAGTTTTGATAACTTTCTGAGCTGGTCTCTCAATTAACCCAGGCAATGACCTCATTTTCACAACAGAACACCTCTTCAGGAAGCAACAAGATTATGAAATCAAACTTTGATCTGGATCCTCTGATTATGGGAAAAATGTAAATGTAATTCTCTTCCTAGAAATCATGTAATTTAGGAGTCTTCAGTTGAGAAGTAGAGCCAAGGCATGGACTACAGAAGTTGGTATTTATACTTTGAGGTCTCACTCAAATACTGGCTGCTTATTTCCCCAGCAGTGATATTTGATGGTTGGTTTTGAATACTTTAAAAAGCAATTTAGTTTCCTTTTTCTTTCCTCTTTTTTTTTTCCCCAGTACTTCTGAGGAAGCAGTTTTTCACTGTTTAGAATTTAAAGACAATTGGTGGAATCCAGAAATTCAGCAACTGCCAAATAGAAAGGGAAATCTAAACTTTAGTTTTTAGAACAATTTGGACCAGCTCTAGATTTTTTTTCCTTTCTGCTTTTCTATACTGAAATTCCTGCACATTTACATTGTTTGTAGCCATTTATGGTTTTTCAAGCTGTCTACATTTGCTATGTGATAGGGAGATCAAATATGAATTCTGCATTTAACTGAATTAATTATTGTGAGTTGTTAGTTCAAAGGCATGAAACTGTTCATCTAAGTTCATTAAACATGTAACATTGATCAACTACTAAATTGCTAACTTTCATCATTAATTGATAGAATCTGGATTTTAACCTTGTTAACTGTTTTAGTTGAAAGGGTTTCTCTATAGAACTGGCTGATAAGGTTGTAACAGGGTGGGAATATACTTCTATTGTTCTCAGAGGAAGTTAAAATGCAAAAGGTCCAAATGTACAAATAACTTAAAACTCTTAGGAAAAATCTGGGTAAAAGAAATAAATGTACTTTTTTTTTTTTTTTCAGTTTTCATCCATGTTAGCTTTAGGGTAAAAATTCAATTTTAATATCATAATGTTTGTTTCTATTCAGAACTTGTGTTAGACATGAATATGCTTGGACCACGAGGTTGAATATATATATTAAGATAATCTGTTTGAGTTTTACTATGAGTTTTTCAGTTGCATTTCTCACCAACTTACAGCTTAGTAACTTTTATTTTTTATTTAAGTAGGTTATAGGATAAAGTTCTGCAACACATTTGCTAATAACCTAGGTCTTTCATGATATGGAGTCAGATATTATATGCTTATAGCTCTCATTTTAGCAGTTAATCATAGACTGCTTAACTGTTCACTATAAAACTGTCTGGTTTCTACAAGGAGATTATAAAAGCCTGGGAAATAAGGTTATAACATTACCATAATATCCAGTGTCTAGGACTTGATTACTTTCTTTACAACTTGACTAAAATTAATAATGGTTTTCATTAGTAGAAACATAGGCCAAAATTGTTCATGATAAATGTGATTAGAAAATCATTGAAGTCTTTCTTTTTTTCTTTATCTTGAATCTTTACAAATCGTGAGTCTTTTTAAAAAATTTATAATGTATATATTTCTTAAATTCTTATCATCTTTCAAAGGGGACCATATAAATTTCTGATATAAATTTTAAAAGGAAAAATAAATGAAAATAGCCATTATTGGTGATTTTATTTATAAGTATTCTAAACTCTAGAGAAATTTGGGTTATTAAGCAACAGACTCACAAAGAGGCCATTGAACCACATTTATAGGGTGGAAGAAGGATGTGATATAGTAGAAAGAAATTACTTTTGTTTTCTAAAGCTTTTTGTTTCTGGTCCTCAGGGATGGTAAGTGAAAAAGAAGGAGAGAATGAGGGAGCCAGTGTTACCTCTACTCCTGGAGGTACCCGTCTTCCAGGAAGAGTTGATGCTTTAGAATAGCATTATTCAAACTGGTTAAGTAAATGAAGTGTTCAAATTGGTTAGGTATATGAAAGTCAAGAATTCAAGTACATAACTATTCTAAAATATGCAAGCATAGATAGTTTAAAGGAATCCTTTCCCAGATCCTCAAATACCATCTGCTCTTTTATAAAAATGATGTGCCTAAGAACAAACTTGTGGTGGAGATGTCATTCTGGTTAACTCCCTCTTTACAACTGACCTCTGTTATTCCTTTGCTATAAGATACCATACAGGCTGCTCCCCATACCATCCTCACTCAAATCTTGACATCATTTTAGAGATGGGGGAGGAAGAAGTCCAACCCAGCATACTATAAAAAACCTAAACATTAAGCAAATATGAAGGTAGAATAAAAAAAAAAAAGATTTTAAGACATACAAACTAAAAAATAAAATAAAATAAATCATGCGCCTTTTCTCAGAGAGTTACTGGTACATGTACTCCAGCAAAAAAAAAAGGGAGTAGACCAAGAGACAGGTGATCCTCAACATAGAAATAAAAAGTCAATTCTGGAAGTGATACTAAAAGAATATTTCCAGTTCAATAGCTATAATAGATTTGATAGCAATCAATCCAAGTTCCAATGAAAGGGAATAAGGCGAAGGAGGGATGTTTTCAAGCAAGGAAAACATTTGATAGATTTCTTGCTGTGTTAAAATGTATTGAGAAATGATTTCCAATTCTGATGAAAACTTCCAAGATGATCAATATACTGAAAATTAAGTGAGTGAAAGAAAGATGGCAAATAGTGATTGCAATTATGCAGGAAAGAAATAATCATAGCATAACATGTTTTTAGTTACCAAAATATTTACTTTGCTTAAGAGTGCCTGAGTGGCTCAGTCAGTTAAGCATCTGCCTTCAGCTCAGGTCATGTTCTTGGGGTCCTGGGATCAAGCCCTGCTTTGGGCTCCCTACTCGGTAGGGAGTCTGCTTCCCTTCTTCTGTCTCTCCCCAGGCTTGTGTTCTCTCTCTCTCTCTCAAATAAATAAATAAAATCTGAAAAAAAAAATTTACTTTCTTATAATAATGTAAACAGCTGGATAATGGTTTAACCAGAAATTGTGGTATAACTCTTTTTGGGAGAATGGGGGAAGACAGAATATGTATGTGTGTGTGAATGTGTGGGCACATAAAAGAGTTAAATCATTATCTTAGTGTTAAGGGTTAAATTAAAAGAACATCCAGAAATCATGCTATACACTGGTATAACAAAAAAGACTTTGGAATTGGGATGGGGAGTAGTGAGTATGGTAGGTAGAACCTCCCAAAGATGCTTCTGTCCTGATCCTCAGAAAACATGACTATGTTAAGTAGCATGGTAAAAGGAACTTTGCAGATGTGATTTAATTAAGGATTTTGAGATTGGGAGATTATCCTGGGTTATTTAAGTGAATCCAATCACATGAACATTTGGGGTCAGAGAGGAGGGAGAGAGAGAAAGAGAGAGAGAGAGAGATGTGACCACAGGAGTGGTCATGACCCTAGGAACACAGGTAGCATCTAAGAGTCGGGATCAACCCTCATCAAAGAAACAGGGACCTCAGTTCTACAACCTCAAGGACCAAATGTTGCCAAGAACCTGAAGGAACAAGGAAAACAGATTCTCCCCTGGAGCCTCTAGAAAGGAAGTGCCCTGTGGACTTTAAGATTTTAGCTTAGCGAGGCCTGTGCCAGACTCTGACCTACAGAACTGTAATATAATAAATATGTGTTGTTTGAAGCTACTGAATTTGTGGTATGTGTTATAGCAGCCAATAGAAAACTAATATGGCAAGGAAGAGGTATTTTATTTAAGCTTTGTAGAACATTTTACTTTTTATGTGAATAAATCTTTTAAATATGTAATATTTTTAAAGCTTTAGTAAATAAGAGTTGATATTTTCTTAATGTAATTAAAAACATAACTAAGCCAATAGTCAACCTCCTTTTGGTTCTGTTTCCATTAAGCATGTTATATATGAATTCTGGTGGTTTATGCAGTTCCTAAAATTGTAGAAGGGCCCCTGATTTTCAGTCCATTTTGGAAGTTCTAAGTGGTCTAAGCCCATGTCTATATAGTTGTGGTGGTTTAAAAGAGTGGCTGTTAAGTTTTTGGTACTAGTCAGAGTTGGGGTTATGTGCCCTTTGCTTTTATCTGGGCTGGCTTGTGATGGTTTTTACCAGTCAACAGTAGAAGTGGCATGAGGTGACGTGTGGGCCTAGATTATACAAGACCATGCTGCTTTTGCCTTCTTCACTCCTGGAGCCCTGAACTACCAGGTACAATGTCTGGTTACACTGACATCACATGCTGGGAGGTCATGCATGGTGCTCTACTTAATACACCTGGTTCTACTGGTTCTTCAACCATCCTTGTCCAGACATGCATGCATGAGTCTTCATGTACAGAAGTCATCCTGGGACCCTCTAGGCCAGCCCATCTGTCAACTGAATACCAGAGTCATTTTTGTCAAACCCACATGGAACAGAAGAATCACCCAGGTGATCCATACTCGCATTCCAGACCCACAAAACTGTGCAATATAACAAAATGATTTTTGTCAAATAAAGAAAAAAAATCTTTTAAAAAATTTACTTGCTTATAATAATGTAAACAGCTGGATAATGATTTAACCAGAAATTGTAGTATAACTCTTTTGTCGTAAGTCAACAACAATTTAAAGTTTGGGGATAGTTTGTAATATAGTAATAGATGACTGTAAAATATTTTATTAGAAGGCAACTTCTAATGGTAGCTTCTGCACCCTCAAGATTATATTTGGTTTTGCAGATCCTGGCCGAAACTCCAAAACCCATGGTGCTTGGTTCCTTACTGGGGGCCGAGGAGCCAGCCCACCACCAAGTCCTACAGAAGCCCCCAAGCCTTAATCTATGGAATCCAACAGTCTTTCCAAGTTGGGTCACCTTATCTATTACTCTCCAAGCACAACTCATTTCCCTGACTGTGTCTCACAAAACAAATTTAGCCTTTTTTTTTTTTTTTAAGGTAAGAAAACCCAGAACTCAAGGACTTTAAGACCAACTATCTTGGGGAAAATTTCTCATGTTTCCATGAGAAACACCATCACCAATAATCAACCAGCTCTCCACCTTCATAAAATAAGATGTCCAAGCATGGTACTGGCATAAAAACAGACACATAGACCAGTGGAACAGAGTAGAGAGCCCAGATATGGACCCTAACTCTATGGTCAAATAATCTTCGACAAGGCAGGAAAAATTATACAGTGGAAAAAAGACAGTCTCTTCAATAAATGGTGCTGGGAAAATTGGACAGCTATGTGTAGAAGAATGAAACTCGACCATTCTCTTACACCGTACACAAAGATAAACTCAAAATGGATAAAAGACCTCAATGTGAGACAGGAATCCATCAGAATCCTAGAGGAGAACATAGGCAGTAACCTCTTCGATTTCAGCCACAGCAACTTCTTTCAAGATATGTCTCCAAAGGCAAAGGAAACAAAAGTAAAAATGAACTTTTGGGACTTCATCAGGATCAAAAGCTTCTGCACAGCAAAGGAAACAGTCAACAGAACAAAGAGGCAACCCACAGAATGGGAGAAGATATTTGCAAATGACAGTACAGACAAAAGATTGATATCCAGGATCTATAAAGAACTCCTCAAACTCAACACACACAAAACAGATAATCATATCAAAAAATGGGCAGAAGATATGAACAGACACTTCTCCAATGAAGACATACAAATGGCTATCAGACACATGAAAAAATGTTCATCATCACTAGCCATCAGGGAGATTCAAATTAAAACCACATTGAGATACCATCTTACACCAGTTAGAATGGCCAAAATTAGCAAGACAGGAAACAACGTGTGTTGGAGAGGATGTGGAGAAAGGGGAACCCTCTTCCACTGTTGGTGGGAATGCAAGTTGGTGCAGCCACTTTGGAGAAGTGTGGAGATTCCTTAAGAAATTAAAAATAGAGCTTCTCTATGACCCTGCCATTGCACTACTGGGTATTTACCCCAAAGATACAGATGTAGTAAAAAGAAGGGCCATCTGTACCCCAATGTTTATAGCAGCAATGGCCACGGTTGCCAAACTGTGGAAAGAACCAAGATGCCCTTCAACGGATGAATGAATGAGGAAGATGTGGTCCATATACACTATGGAGTATTATGCCTCCAGCAGAAAGGATGAATACCCAACTTTTGTATCAACATGGACGGGACTGGAAGAGATTATGCTGAATGAAATAAGTCAAGCAGACAGAGTCAATTATCATATGGTTTCACTTATTTGTGGAGCATAACAAATAACATGGAGGACATGGGGAGATGGAGAGGAGAAGGGAGTTGAGGGAAATTGGAAGGGTAGGTGAACCATGAGAGACTATGGACTGTGAAAAACAACCTGAGGGTTCTGAAGGGGCGGAGGGTGGGAGGTTGGGGGAGCCAGGTGGTGGGTATTAAGGAGGGCATGTATTGCATGGAGCACTGGGTGTGGTGCAAAAACAATGAATTCTGTTACGCTGAAAAGAAATTAAAAAAAAAAAGATATTCAGGGTTAGAATTAGGATTAAGTGGCAGGGAGAGGATGTTTAAATTTTACCAGTTAAAAAAAAATTATTGGTTACTTATTGCACTTTAGCCAGAGAATGTGTTTTATATTGTGTGATTTTTAGTATCTATTGAGGTGTTCTTAATGTTTTAAAATATGATCAGTTCTTTAACTCTTCCAAATGTTTATATTAAAAAAATATATAGAATATATTTTTTAAAAAATCTATTGATATTATTGAATTATTCCAATAATAAAAGATAATTATATAGTATTTACTCTAAGTGAGGCTTTGCCTTAGAGACTTCAGATAAATTAACTCTTCACCCCTGTGCTATTTTATTATTATTAAGATTCGTATTCATTTACTTCACAGAGAGAGGGTGAGAGAGAGAGAGAGCACAACCAGGGGGAACTGCAGGAAGAGGGAAAGGGAGAAGCAGCCTCCCCGCTGATCAGGGAACCTGATGCCTGGCTTGATTCCAGGATGCCTGGACCATGACTTAAGCCAAAGGCAGACTCTTAACCAACTGAGCCATCCAGGCATCCCCACCTATTTACTTTTAACTGTATGTACCTTTATATTTAAAGTGGGTTTCCTATAGACAACATATAGCTGGGTCTTGTTTTTGGTCCACTCTGACAATCTGTCTTTTAACTGGTGTATTTAGACCATCAACATTCAAAGTGATTATTGATATAGTTTGATTAATATCTACTATATTTGTTACTGTGTTCTATTTGTTACTCTTTTTTTAATACCTACTTTTGTCTTCCATTCTTTTTTCTGTCTTTCATGGTTTTGATCGAGCATTTTCTATAATCCTATTTTCTCTTCATTCTTAGCACATCCGTTGTGCTTTTATTTTTATTATTTTTACTTTTTTTTTTTTTAGTAGTTGCCCTAGAGTTTGCCATGTACTCTTACAACTAACCCAAGTTCACCTTTAAATAGCCCTGAATTGCTTATTGATTCCTGGATATTGTGAATGCCTTACTCAACAAAATAATCCTAGTCCTCCTTCTTAGCCCTTGAATCATTGCTGTCGTTCATTTCAGTTATCAGCATATATAGGCATATGTACGTACACGAGGTATAGACATCAGCGCACAATAGTTGAATACATTCTTGCTATTATTTTGAACAAAAGTTATCTGTTAGGTCAATTAGGAAAAGTTTTTATTTTACCTTCATTTATTCCTTCTTTGATGCTCCTCCTTCTTTAGTAGATCTGAGTTTCTGACCTACATCATTTTCCTTCTCTCTAAAGAGCTTCCTTTAACATTTCTTGCAAGGCTGATCTGCTGGCAGCAAATTCCTTCAGTTTTTGTTTGTCTGAGAAAGTCTTTAGTTGTTCTTTACTTTCGAAGGATAATTTCTCAAGATACAGAACTCTAGCTTCTGTGGGTTTTTTGTTCAACACTTTAAATATTTCATGTCATTCTCTTGGTTGCATGATTTCTGAGGGCAAGATGGATGTAATTTTTATCTTTATTCCTCCACAGGTAACATTTTTTTTTTTTTTGTTTTCTAATTTCTTCCAGGCTTTTTTTTTTTTTTTTAAGATTTTATTTATTTTTTGAGAGAGAGAGTGCACACAGTCAGGGGAAAAGGGGTAGAGGGAGAAGTAGACTCCGTGCTGAGCAGAGAGCCTGACACAGGGCTCGATCCCAGGACCCTGGGATCATGACCTGAGCCAAAGGCAGACGCTTAACAACTGAGCCACCCAGGTACCCCAATCCCAGTTAACTCTTGAATAATAAATGTATTTTGAAAATATTTCTTCTCTCTCTGCTACTTCTAGTTACTCCATTTTTGCTTACTTTGTAGACACTATTTGAAAGTCATTCTGACTTTTAATGTTCTCATATATTCTTTTATATTGGTGCCTCCTTTTTATTTTTTTCTCAGGTCCCTTGATTCTAAATGTTTGAGAGTAAAAAATCACTAGGGTACTTTAATTACAGTGCTTTGAATGAGTTGGTTTGATTTGCCTTTTTAATCTGTGTTCTCTCTGTATCCTAGCCCAGCTTCTGGGAGGTTCAAGGAACAGAGTGACTCACCACACTGTGTGCTGTGTCATTGGGAAAGAGGGAGCCTGAGGAGCAGAGATAGACTGGGACTCAGTTTCTGGATTTTGACCTCTGCCGGCTCACTGGCTGTCTCTACATGGGGCTGCATTTTGACTGGGGTTTATAGGTAATCACTTAATTTCATGTTCTTTGTAGCTTTTCCTTTCAAAAATGGCAATAATTATCCTTTATCCCTCCACCTCCCCACCAGGAAATAGTAAAGCCTTCATTATTACTAAAAACAAAATGAAATTGTCAATCTGTCCAGAGGTGTTTGCCATATAAATACAGAAAACAATTCTCATGATTTCCTTGGCCTTCGTGGCTGTGCCCATAGGGTAAGTAAGCACTTTCTCAATGAAGGGGCCGTTTTGAAATTCCTTCCACAGAAGTCTGGCATTCATTCTAAATGGACCTGGAGGCTGAGGAGCCCTGGAGTGGTTCCAGCTGGTTCAAACTCTGCCAGGTAAATATTTCCATGAACTAACAAGCTGGGGTAGACTGGTTATTCATGGGCTTGGCTGTTACTGTTGTATTGTTCTTGAGTTACTTTTGTGTTATATTTTTAGAACCCCTATAATTTTATAGGTCCTGATACTTAATCTGAGTCTTATACACACTTAATCTGAGTGTTCTTATAGATGTAGAATACTAGAGCAGAGTGGAACAATCTACCTTTTAAGAAAGGACATTTATTGTAAATGTAATAAGATGATTAGAGGTAGGTGTTTTGAGAGTGGCTAGGGACAATATCTTGTGTGTCCCATGCTCATTCTTTCCTTTTGCTCCAACCTCTAGCACGTTTAGTTTTTATCCTTAGGTTTGATGCTTTTCCGTCACCAAATGGTTGCCATACCACAGAGAGTGAGTCTTAACAAGGTGTTGTATGAGTACAGAAGTAGGGAGTCGATAGATGGCAAGAGAAGCCTGGTGGTGGGTATTATGGAGGGGATGTATTGCATGGAGCACTGGGTATGGTGCATAAACAATGAATTCTGGTACACTGAAAAGAAATTAAAAAAATAAAAAATTTTAAAAAAGAATAATAAAAGTTGAAATAGTCACTGTAAAAAAAATAAAATAAAAAATGTATAATACCATAAAAAAGAGAGAGAGAGAGAAGGCTCTTCTCACATACTTGTCTTCTTCTTTTTTTTGTTTTTTTTTTTTAAAGATTTTATTTATTTATTTGACAAAGAGAGATCACAAGTAGGCAGAGAAGTAGGGGGAGCGGGAGAAGCAGGCCCCCCGCTAAGCAGAGAGCCTGATGCAGGGCTCGATCCCAGGACTCTGGGATCACGACCTGAGCCAAAGGCAGAGGCTTAACCCACTGAGCCACCCAGGGGCCCCACTTGTCTTCTTTTATGCAAGAATAAAAATCTGTCCCCAGAGTCCCTCTACTTCACATCTCTTTGGGCAGAAGGGGATCTCATAGCCTCTCTGAGCAGCAAGGGTGGCAGGAAAAGGGAGTATTTTGCTTTTTCAGTACCTACATTCAGAGGTGGGCAAGGAGAAGGGATAAGGAATGACTGACCGAAGTGTTAGTCAACACTAACAAGTTCTTTTTCTTTCTTTCCCTTCTATTCTGCTCACAGAAGTCATTGCCTGCCAACAGCCTACCACAGTCTTGGGAATGAACTCCAACAAAGTTACCATCATGACCGCTGATGCATCCCATCAAGGATGGAAGAATGGGCTCCAAACGTTGTTGCACTATTCCTGAAAGGTAATCAGCTTCTGTGCACGAGTGGATGGAACAGGTCTATTTACATTGCTTTGAAGTTTACACAGTAAATCACCAAGACCTGTGCACGCAGAGGAATGGAGGGGAAAGAAGACTGAATGAGTCTTGATCTGTTTCTTACAACTGCCTTGTGAAGGCTGCAGGCAGTTATTAATACTGATGATTATATAAATACAGGATGGACAGTTGAATGGGTAGCTCTTCGAATTCTAGGAGCTGGGTGTGAGCAGTTTTATTTATAGGCTCCAAATGGCCAAGGTGCCTGGACTGTAAGTTTTCTCTTCACAACACGGTGGGTATAGGTCCATTGATGGTTGGAGTTTATCATCCGAAAGAGATGGTGCTCTCCTTTAAGTTATTTTTTTTTCATTTCCTTGCATTTATATTAAAATTGTATTTTTTTGGCTCTAAATAGTTGGAGGATGGCATGGAATGACCTTGTAATAAGGCCATATACAATGCAATTAACTCTATGTACTATTTCTAGAGTAGTTTCCCATTGACAGGAATATAGAAGCTATCATTAGCATCATTTTTATGGATGAGTCTCTTTGTTTTTATTGTATCCAGTAAGATATGCAGTTCAGCAGTTTACCTTGGAAGAGAAGTGCAATGAAGTTTAACTGTAAAGACAAACTGTAAAGACAGTCAAACTTTATCACCAAGATGACAGGACCCCAACTCTGAGTGTGGCAAGGCTGTTGTAATGATGAGTGAAGGTGACCGTATGTCCTACTGAGCGTGAGCTCCTTGATTTGAAAACAAAGGGAACAAACTGATACCGATAAAACCCTAAGAACTTTGGAAAATCTTGCTGTTTCTTCATCAATACTCTCTACTTGGGTTGGATTTAGCTGAGAAACCCTGATACTGTCGAAAAAAATAAAGGGTTTACTTTTTCTTGCATAGAGTGGGAAGATGGTCATTTTGGGGTCCAGGGTGCTGCTCCAGGGTCAGTCTCATGTTGCCCTTCTGCTTTGCTGTCCTTCAAGCAGAACTGCCGAGCATCTAAAAATGAGGTCAACATTCCAGAAAGATAAAGAAAGAAGGATAAATGTCTGTATCAGGACTTGGGACATTCCCAGAAATCCCAGGAAACATGTATCTTGTTGTTATGAACCATGTCCCACGGTCACTGTTAGCTGCAAGGGAGTCCAGTGACTGTTTTTAGTTTCTTAACTGCACACATTGATATTGCTGGATTCTCTTAAGGAGGATGAAATAGGGAAGTGATATTGTCAAAGCAACGGGCAACCTATGCCACACCCATCACCATTGGCAAACCATGTCTGGGAGTCCACTCGGTAGGCATTGCTTTCCATGTCTATTTCCATGGTAGATGTAGGTGAAAGTGATCAGATGTAAAAAAAAGTTCGCCATTTTCTTTTCTTTTCCAGTAAGCAATAGTAGCCTTCTCATTCATGTTTACTCTGTTTTCTAATTTATGTGCACAATTTTACATATACTTCTGTTTCTCAGTGAGAAAGTGAAGGTTCATTGGATGATGACATGAGTTCTGAGAAGGCCAAATTCATTCGACTGTTAGAGGGGTCTAGGATTCACCTCAGGACTGCTGTGCTCCCTGCATGGTCCCAGCATCCTGGCTTCCCCTCTGGAACCAGCCGCTCAATGCTGAGTAGACCTGGAGGTGTTTTGAACTTCAGGCTGAGGAGTAGCTTCTGAGTCATCAGGTGGCCCATTTTCTGCTGTGCCTAACCTAACTGTCTATCTGGGTCTGCAGGAACACTCTCAATGGTGTCAGAGACAGCAGGTCAGCAGTGTACTTAAATAGAGCCGGAGAAATACTGTAGCCCAGCCTGATCACATCACAAATCCCAGGCTTTTATTCTAGGAGCCTGAAGTATACCATGAGTTCCAAGCCAATGGACCTAGTACAGAATTTGTAACCATAATACAAATTGGGACATTTTTAAAAAATTATTTTTATTAACATATAATGTATTATTTGCCCTGGGGTACAGATCTGTGACTCACCAGGCTTACACATTGCATAGTACTCACCATAAAACATATCTTCCCCAATGTCCATAACCCAACCACCCTATTCCGACCTCCCAACCCCCAGCAACCCTCAGTTTGTTTTGTGAGATTAAGAGTCTCTTATAGTTTGTCTCCCTCCAGATACCATCTTGTTTCATTTTTTCTTTCCCTACCCCTCACAACCACCCACTCTGCCTCTCAAATTCCTCAAATCAAGGAGATCATATGATAATTGTCTTTCTCTGATTGACTTATTTTGCTCCGCATAATACCTTTTAGTTCCATCCATGTCGTCACAAATGGCAAGATTTCATTTCTTTTGATGGTTGCATAGTATTCCATTGTATATGTACTCCACATCTTCTTTATCCATTCATCTGTTGATGGACATCTAGGTTCTTTCCATAGTTTGGCTATTGTGGACATTGCTGCTATAAACATTAAGGTGCACATGCCCCTTCGGATCACTACATTTGTATCTTTAAGGTAAGTACCAAGTAGTGTGATTGCTGGTCATAAGGTAGCTCTATTTTCAACTTTTCAAGGAAACTCCATGCTGTTTTCCAGAGTGCCTGCACCAGTTTGCATTCTCATCAACAGTGTAGGAGGGTTCCCCTTTCTCCACATCCTCGCCAACATCTGTCGTTTCCTGACTTATTAATTTTAGCCATTCTGACTGGTGCGAGGTGGTATCTCTTTGAGGTTTTGATGTGTATTTCCCTGATGCCGAGTGACGTGGAACACTTTTTCCTGTGTCTGATGGCCCTCTGGATGTGTTCTTTGCAGAAATGTCTGTTCATGTCCTCTGCCCATTCCTTGATTGGATTAGTTGTTCTTTGGGTGTTGAGTTTGGTAAGTTCTTTATAGATTCTAAATACTAGCCCTTTGTCTGGATACTAACCCCTAAATACTAGCCCTTTATGTCATTTGCAAATACCTTCTCCCGTTCTGTCAGTTGTCTTTTGGTTTTGTTGACTGTTTCCTTTGCTGTGCAAAAGCTTTTGATCTTGATGGAGTCCCAACAGTTCATTTTGCCCTTGCTTCCCTTCCTTTGGCGATGTTCCTAGGAAGAAGTTGCTGTGGCTGAGGTCGAAGAGGTTGCTGCCTGTGTTCGCCTCAAGGATTTTGATGGATTCCTGTCTCACATTGAGGTCTTTCATCCATTTTGAGTCTATTTTTGTGTGTGGTTTAAGGAAATGGTCCAGTTCCATTCCTCTGCATGTGGCTGTCCAATTTCCCCAGCACCATTTGTTTAGGAGACTTTTTTCCATTGGACGTTCTTTCCTGCTTTGTCGGAGATTAGTTGACCATAGAGTTGAGGATCTATTTCTGGGCTCTCTGTTCCGTTCCATTGATCTATGTGTCTGTTTTTGTGCCAGTACCATACAGTCTTGATGATGACAGCTTTGTTATAGATCTTGAAGTCTAGAATTGTGATACCACCAACTTTGGCTTTCTTTTTCAACATTCCTCTGGCTATTCGGGGTCTTTTCCGGTTCCATATAAATTTTAGGCTTATTTCTTCCATTTCTTTGAAAAAAATTGATGGTATTTTGATAGGGATTGCATTAAATGTGTAGATTGCTATAGGTAGCATAGACATTTTCACAACATTTGTTCTTCCAATCCATGAGCACAGAATGTTTTTCCATTTCTTTGTGTCTTCCTCAGTTTTTTTCATGAGTACTTTATAGTTTTCTGAGTACAGATTCTTTGCCTCTTTGTTTGGGTTTACTCCTAGGTATCTTATGGTTTTGGGTACAATTGTAAGTGGGATTGACTCCTTAATTTCTCTTTCTTCTGTCTTGCTGTTGGGGTATAGAAATGCAACTGATTTCTGTGCATTGATTTTATATCCTGACACTTTTCTGAATTCCTATACAAGTTCTAGCAGTTTTGGAGTGGAGTCTTTTGGGTTTTCCACATAAAGTATCATATCGTCTGCAAAGAGTGAGAGTTTGACTTCTTCTTTGCTGATTCGGATGCCTTTAATTTATTTTTGTTGTCTGATTGCTGAGGCTAGGACTTCTAGTACTATGTTAAATAGCAGTGGTTGTAGTGGACATCCCTGCCATGTTCCTGACCTTAGGGAAAAAGCTCTCAGTTTTTCCCTATTGAGAATGATGTTCGCTGTGGGTTTTCATAGATGGCTTTGATGATATTGAGGTTTTTCATAGATGGTTTTGATGATATTGATGGCTTTTGATGATATTGAGGCTATCCCTACACTTTGAAGAGTTTTCATCAAGAAAGGATGCTGTACTTTGTCAAATGCTTTTTCAGCATCTATTGAGAGTAACATATGGTTCTTGTTCTTTCTTTCATTAATGTATTGTATCCCATTGATTGATTTGTGGATGTTGAACCATCCTTGCAGCCCAGGAATAAATCCCACTTGGTCCTGGTGAATAATCCTTTTAATATACTGTTGGATCCTATTGGCTAGTATTTTGGTGAGAATTTTCACATCCGTGTTCATCAAGGATATTGGTCTGTTATTCTCCTTTTAGATGGGGTCTTTGTCTGGTTTTGGGATTAAGGGAATGCTGGCCTCAAAAAGTGAGTTTGAAAGTTTTCCTTCCATTTCTATTTTTTGAAACACTTTGAGGAGAATAGGTATTAATTCTTCCTTAAATGTTTGGTAGAATTCCCCTGGGAAGCCATGTTGCCCTGGGCTCTTGTTAGTTGGGAGATTTTTGATGAGGGCTTCAATGTCCTTACTGGTTATGGGTCTGTTCAGGTTTTCTATTTCTTCCTGGTTCAGTTTTGGTAGTTTATATGTCCCTAGGAATGCATCTATTGCTTCTGGATTGTCAAATTTGCTGGTGTATACTTGCTCATAATTTGTTCTTATAATTATATTTCTTTGGTGTTGGTTGTGATCTCTCCTCTATCATTCAGGATTTTATTTATTTGGGTCCTTTCTCTTTTCTTTTTGATAAGTCTGCCCAGGTATTTATCAATCTTATTAATTCTTTCAAAGAACCAGCTCCTAGTTTCATTGATCTGTTCTACCGTTCTTTTGGTTTCTATTTCATTGATTTCTGCTCCGTTTTTTATGATATCTCTTCTCTTGCTGGGTTTAGGCTTTCTTTGCTGTTCTTTCTCCAGCTCCTTTATGTGTACTGTTAGGTTGTGTACTTGAGACTTTTCTTGTTTCTTGAGAAAGCCTTGTATGTCTGTATACTTTCCTCTCAGGACTGCTGTTGCTGTGTCCCATAGATTTTGAACAGTTGTGTTTACATTTTCATTTGTTTTCATGAATTTTTTCACTTCTTCTTTAATTTCCTGATTGACCCACTTGTTCTTTAGTAGGATGCTCTTTAGCCTCCATGTATTTGAGTTCTTTCGAACTTTCTCTTGCAATTGAGTTCTAGTTCCAAAGCATTGTGGTCCCAAAATATGCAGGGAATGATCCCAGTCTTTTGGTACTGGTTGAGACCTGATTTGTGACCCAGAATGTGATCTATTCTAGAGAATGTTCCATATGCCCTAGAGAAGAATGTGTATTCTGTTGCTTTGGGATGGAATGTTCTGAATATATCTGCAATATCCATCTGGTCCAGTGTGTCATTTAAAGCCTTTATTTCCTTGTTGATCTTTTGCTTGGATGATCTGTCTATTTCAGTGGAGGGGGTGTTAAAGTCCCCTACTATCATTGTATTATTGTCAGTGTGTTTCTTTGATTTTGTTATTAATTGGTTTGTATAATTGGCTGCTCCCATGTTAGGGGCATAGATATTTAAAATTTTAGGTCTTCTTGTTGGACTGACCCTTTGAGTATGATATAGTGTCCTTCCTCATCTCTTATTATAGTCTTTGGCTTAAAATCTAATTTATCTGATATAAGGATTGCCACCCCAGCTTTCTTTTGATGTCCATTAGCATAGTAAATTATTTTCCACCCCCTCACTTTAAATCTGGAGGTGTCTTTGGGTCTAAATGAGTTTCTTATAGACAGCATATGAATAGGTCTTATTTTTTTATTCATTCTGAAATCCTGTGTCTTTTGATTGGGGCATTTAGCCCATTTACATTCAGGGTAACTATTGAGAGATATGAATTTAGTGCCATTGTATTGCCTGTAAGGTGACTGTTATTGTGTATTGTCTCTGTTCCTTTCTGGTCTACTACTTTTAGGCTCTCTTCTTGCTTAAAGGACCCCTTTCAATATTTCCTGTAGGGCTGGTTTGGTGTTTGCAAATTCTTTTAACTTTTGTTTGTCCTGGAAGCTTTTTATCTCTCCTTCTATTTTCTTTTTTTTTTTTTAAGATTTTATTTATTTATTTGACAGACAGAGATCACAAGTAGGCAAAGAGGCAGGCAGAGAGAGAGGAAGGGAAGCAGGCTCCCTGCTGAGCAGAGAGTCCGATGTGGGGCTCGATCCCAGGACCCCGGGATCATGACCTGGGCCGAAGGCAGAGGCTTTAACCCACTGAGCCACCCAGGTGCCCCTCCTTCTATTTTCAGTGACAACCTAACTGGGTATAGTATTCTTGGCTGCATATTTTTCTAACTTAGGGCTCTGAATCTATCATGCCAGTCCTTTCTGGCCTGCCAGGTCTCTGTGGAAAAGTCTGATGCCAATCTAATATTTCTATCATTTTATGCTACAGACTTCTTGTCCCGAGCTGCTTTCAGGATTTTCTCTTTGTCACTATTACTTGTAAGTTTTACTATTAGATGACGGGGTGTGGACCTATTTTTATTGATTTTGAAGGTTTTTTTTTTTTTTGCCTCCTGGATTCTGATGCTTGTTCCCTTTGCTATATTAGGGAAATTCTCTACTATAATTCGCTCCAATATACCTTCTGCCCCTCTCTCTTTTTCTTCTTCTTCTGGAATCTCAGTTATTCTCATATTGTTTCGTCTTATGGTGTCACTTATCTCTCGAATTCTCCCTTCCTGGTCCAGTAGCTGTTTGTCCCTCTTTTGCTCAGCTTCTTTATTCTCTGTCATTTGGTCTTCTATATCACTAATTCTCTCTTCTGCCTCATTTATCCTAGCAGTAAGAGCCTCCATTTTTGACTGCACTTCATTTAGTAGCTTTTTTGATTTCAACTTGGTTAGATTTTAGTTCTCCAGAAAGGGCTTTTTATTTCTCCAGAAAGGGATTCTAGTATTTTCCATGCCTTTTTCAAGCCCAGTTAGCACCTTGATATTCATCATTCTGAACTCTAGTTCTGACATATATCAATGTCTGTACTGATTAGGTCCCTAGCCGTCAGTATTGCCTGTTGTTCTTTTTTTTTTTTGTGGTGATTTTTTCTGCCTTGTCATTTTATTTAGATAAGAATATATGAATGAGAGTGTAAAATACTAAAAGGGTGGCCAAGACCCCAGAAAAATATATGCTAACCCAATCAGAAGAGACCTGAAACCAGGGGGAGAAGAAAAGGGGAAAAAAGTAAAAAATACAAAATACAAAATATATATATATATATTATACTGGTGAATCGAACAAAGCCACCCACTTGATTTTGGGTGTATTCTGGTGTCTTAGTAGAAACTACCTTCCAAAACTTTAAAGAAAGAAAAACTTGTATATATACAAAAACAAGGGTAAACCTGAAGTGATGGAATATGACTATAAAAATGAAAATTTTAAAAGATTCTAAAAAAAGAATTGATAAGAGAAGTTGGTTGGAAAAAGAAAAAAGGGCACCTGGGTGGCTCAGTTGGTTAAGTGACTGCCTTTGGCTCAGGTCATGATCCTGGAGTCCCAGGATCAAGTTCTGCATCACACTCCCAGCTCCATGGGAAGTCTGCTTCTCCCTCTGATATTTTCCCCTCTCATGCTCTCTCTCATTGTCTCCCTCTCAAATAAATAAATAAAATCTTAAAAAAGAAAAAAAAAGAGGAAAGAATGTGATCAAACTGGAGCTAGAATTAGGGTATATTTTGATCTATTAGAAGAAATTATATCCCAAAATTTTAAAGAAAAAAAAAGCTATATGTATAGAAAAAATAAGGTTAAATACAATGAAGTCATAAAATATGACTATAACAATGAAAATTTATAATGATTTTTTAAAAAAAGGTATTGATAAGATAAAGTAGCTAAAAATCTTTAAAAGAGGAAAGAATTTTCCTCTACTTAAAAAAATAGAATGAGAACAAAATAAAATTAGAAAAATTTAACTTTTCAGGATTTAAGGATAATGGGGAAAAAGCCATGAATTCTATGTGTTGCTTTCCCCTAGCTCTGGAGTTCTGCAGTTCTCATTGATTAATGTCCTTGGTCTTGGCTGGATGTTCTTACAATCTCTGGGGGAGAGGCCTGTTGTTGTGATTCTCAAATGTCTTTGCCTATGGTGGAATTGCACTGCCCTTGCCAGGGACTGGGCTAAGTAATCTTCTTGGGTTCGCTCTTGGTAGCTTTTGTTCCCTATATGGTTTCCTTAGAGCTTTGGAGGTCGGGAATGAAGATGGCAGTCTCCCAATCTCTGGCCTGGAGCTGCCAATAGATTGGGGCTCCACTCCTGAGTGCTCCCTCAGAGGAAAGCAGTCAATCCCTCCCATCTCCTTGGTCTCCGGCCATGCTCTGAGCTCACTCGGCCTGTGACTTAACATTGCTTTCTCTGGCACATGGCCCCATTTGGAGTCTCCAAACCCAGCAGATTCCTTCATTGTGCTCTTGCACCACTCCTCCCAGAGGAGGGAGGGAGTCTCTCCCTATCTGCCACTTGTGGGGTCCCTACTTGAAGAGCAGTGGTCTGGCTGTGCCATGGATCACAGTTTAAGGTAACCCCAAGCTGAGAGCCCCATCAGCTCCATCTCTGCAGCTGGCTTCCCTGACCCAATACCTGGTAGCTCTGCCACAGTCAGATACCTCCGATCTTTCTGTGACCCCACGGGACCTGAGACCACACTGTCCCCATGATGGCTCCACCCTCACTTAGCCTCTGGAGCAACATCCCTCAATGGAACAGACTTCTAAAAGTCCTGGTTTTGTGTTCCACTGCTGCACTGCTTGCTGGGAGCTGGCCCTTTCCCCCACAGTCTATCTTTCCATTGCTGGGGATTCACTTCCCTGCATGTCCTACCTTTCAGAAAGTGGTTGATTTTCTATTCCTAGAATTGCTGCTTTTCTTCTCTTCTATCTCCTGTTGAGTTTGTAGGTGTTCAGAATGATTTGATAACTATCTAGCTGAACTCATAGGACCTAAAGCTATTTCAGTCTCTTACTCCTCCTCCATCTTGCTTCCTCCCAAGACCCAAATTGGAACATTTTTGTCTCCTAACTTTCCTCCTCCCTATTCTTTCCTTCTTCCCCACCCCCACCCTATTTAATTTCTGTCTTAAAGATCTTGTTTGAATTTTCAAGTTAGAAAGACTTAAAGAAGTCACCTTTCCTAACTTTCCATCTGGAGGAACCCTAGAGGAACTTCTCTGGGTGTCGTGTGTAGACATCCAAAGATGAGACACTCACAATCCCACACGTCTTCCAGTTTTGAATAATATGTCAGAAAGCTGTTGGCTTGTATTGGGCTGACCTCTTTTATTAGATTTTATCATCTCCCACCAATAGTGAAACTCCAACATCCCCTTTGACAATTGACAGAAAAGGCTATTGCATTACATTCCTAGGGCTTCCCTTTTGTAGAAACTTTGTTGATAGAGTTAATGAGTCTCTATGAGGAAATTAGAGGGACAGTGTATATGAAGAGCAGCAAAAATTTGGGGTCAAAGCTGAGAAATGTGATGGCTGTGAAGGAGAAAGAAACAGAACAGTGTTATTTGTCATTCTCACTGTCACCTTTACAAGTAAAATGTTGAGGGGCACCTGGGTGGCTCAGTTGGTTATGCGTCTGGCTCTTGGTTTTGGCTCAGGTCATGATCTTGGGATCCTGAGATTGAGCCCACCATCAGGCTCAGTGCTCAGCGTGGAGTCTGCTTGTCTCTCTCCCTGTGTTCCTCCTCCTCCTCCTCCTCCTCTTCTCTCTCTCTCTCTCTCTCTCTCATAAGTAAATACCACCTTAAAAAAAGAAGTAAAATATTGAGGTTATGTCCTTGCAAGGATCCTGGATTTTCTCCATTTTCCACAAGACTATAGAATAGGTTTATCTTTTTTTTTTTCCTAAGATTTTATTTATCTATTTGACAGAGACAGTGAGAGAAGGAACACAAGCAGGGGGAGTGGGAGAGGAAGAAGCAGGTTTCCTGCTGAGCAGGGAGCCTGATGCAGAGCTCAATCCCAGGACTCTGGATCATGATCTGAGCTAAAGGCAGACGCTTAAAGACTGAGCCACCCAGGCATCCCTAGAACAGGTTTATCTTCCTCCCTGTGTTCCTCCCTCCATGTCTCTCTCTCTCTCTCCCTTTCCTCCTCCCTTTCTTTCTTTCTTTCTAAGGCTGTAACTATGAGTGTTTCAAGGAGAGGTTAATCTGTCTGATTTGGCATGACGAGAGAAGGCATGAGGTGAGGCTTGAATTAGTCTTGCAGGATGAGTGTTTCAGTGTTTGGTCAGATGGGAGGGGACAGATTGAATAAACACAGATGGACCAATGCAATAATTTTTATTGAATCTGCTGGAGTGACTCAGTCATGATTATTCAGGCTAGTATTTCATAAATATGCATCCTACAGGCAACCGTTACTGTCCACATTTCCTGGTCCTTTACTATGGGGTGGGCAAAGCACTTGCTAACATAGGGATGCAGAGTTAAAGTTGAACACTTAGTGATTTTCAGCATGTTCCCCCAGGGAAAGGCACTATAGATGACCTTCCCAAACAAGATGCTCTGAAGGAGATTCCTTGCCCATTCTGGTCAAGCAACTGGTAACTTTATCCTCTTCTCTCTTAAGAACAATACAAAGAAGGAGGGGATTGTGAGGGAAAACACATATAGGTATGACATTTGCTATTTAAGAATTGTCACAATTTGTTTTAACTAACCATGTAGATGATGGTAGTTGAGGATTATCAGAAAGTTGAAGGCCACAACAGAGTTCATCCAAGTCTGTTTTCACAGAGTTTACTATAGTAAGGGAGTGAGCTACTATCGCAGTCCTTTGGCTACTAGATACTCACAAGGACTTAAAAGGACAATGGGTTTTACAGAGAAAAAGGAGGAAGTCTCAGGACAGTCTTTGATTGGTCAATGTCCTATTTGGGAGGGACTTTCCCTTAGTGTGGGGGATTTTGGAAGTGATACGGAGGTGGGGGGAATGGATAGTGGGCAGGGAGTTTCCTGATTGGCTTTCAGATTCATTTGCCATCTTTGATTGGTTCTCAATCCCTGGCACATAACTGCATCCTTTCCAGGCTAAGTAGGCTCATTAGGGGTTTTTCTCTTTGGACTGAAAGAGTATCTGGTTCTCTACTTTGGGTTCTGAGTCTAGTAGAAGCCAGGTCTGCAGAATTGTTGCATTAAACTATAAGGTCCTTTTTCAGCATTTACCAGTGCCCGGTATATAGTAAGGAGTCCATAATATCTGTAGAATGCATAACAAGTATTTAAAAAGCTTTCAAATATGAAAGTTAAAAGGATTGTACAGTAAGCATCCATATTCACTACCTTGGTTCTATTGTTAAAATATTACTATGTTTGCTTTATCAAATATCTATCCTTGTATTCACTTGGCAAGAGGAATTTTCATATGATGCATTTAATTAAGCTAATAAGAAAGCAGTTTATATAGGGGCATCTGGGTGGCTCAGTGGGTTAAAGCCCCTGCCTTCGGCTCAGGTCATGATCTCATGGTCCTGGGATCGAGCCCTGCATTGGGCTCTCTGCTCAGCAGGGGTCCTGCTTCCTCCCCTCTCTGCCTGCCTCTCCGCCTACTTGTAATCTCTGTCTGTCAAATAAATAAATAAAATCTTAAAAAAAAAAAGCAGTTTATAGTCACTGCTTTCATGAGGAGAGATATAATCCAAGAGAATAAAGAGTGATAGTTCCAGAAATGTCCTAATTGCCCTTATATAGCACTATGGTTTGCCAAGTATGGGTGGGGCTTAGGTCCCATATGAAGCTGTTAATGTCCCAGGACTTTAGTGAGTTAAGGTGTGGACATGCTAAATGTTCATTCGTTGATCGTATTACTGAGCCAGGATTTGCTTTCACCTTAAAACAACTGGTAGGGAGAAATGCCAGTTAAAAAAATAGATATTAAGGATTTTAAGCTTAATGGAGCTACAACATCAGTGTTTGTCATATGATTTTTTTTAAAGATTCATGGAAGTCAGCTTCATTCACCAATAAAGGTTAATTCTGTAGGTTAAATGAGGCGGGTGAAAGTTGCATATGCCTGCTCCGTCAAAGTCTATCAGGAGGCTAGTCATCAAAGTATATTTGTTTTTTTCTCTGTTCTGTTTTTTTCCCCCTTGAGAGTTAATCTACTTATGCATTATGACTCCCGAGTCCTAGATATTTTATACTATGGGAAGTGCAGCGTCTGGCCTCTGACCACAGGGTCAGTGGGTATGAGTTGTGGACATGACTGGGAGCCAGTACCTGGCCTTTCAGTAGAGAGGCAGATGCCTTGAGTTTGGGTCTGGCCTCTGTCCTTTGGAGTTGGGGCCTGGGTTTCAGAATCATAAAAGGAATTTACTCCACAGTGGTATTTACTTTACAGGATTGTCATAAAGATGGGGCACCTGGGTGGCTCAGTGGGTTAAAGCCTCTGCCTTTGGCTCAGGTCGTGATCCCAGGGTCTTGGGATCGAGCCCCGCACCGGGCTCTCTGCTCAGCGAGGAGCCTGCTTCCTCCTCTCTCTCTGCCTGCTTCTCTGCCTACTTGTGATCTCTGTCTGTCCGATAAATGAATAAAATCTTTAAAAAAAAAAAAGATTGTCATAAAGATTGAACGAGATACTGCGTGAAGAATGCCTGACTCATCGCGACGATCAGTCAATACTAGTGGTCACCTGCCAGCATGCGGCAGAAGTCTTGTACTTTGGAGGAGTGTTGAAATGCGCATGTAGTGGTGTGGCAGAATCCTGGTTTGGGGCCAGAAGTGACCTCAAAAATCCTCTACCCCAACTCCTCATTTTACAAATAAGAGACCTGAAATCCAGAGACATTAAATAATTTCCCCCAAATAACAGTTGAAGTTATCCTGGAATAGGATGAAAACCAGGTTTTTAAATATCCTTGGGAAGGCTCTTCCCACCATCCCAGGCAATGCTGGTTCGAGGCTACTGCCCAGGGCCCTCTGCAGTGACGAGACAGTGTCCCTGGAGACACTCAGACCTGAATGTGTCTCTTATTATGTGGCCTGGCTGAATTAGACCTTGGTTTTCTCTCTGTAAGTGGCTTTTGTCATCCTGCCAGATGGGGCTGCTCTGAGGTTAAATGAGATGATGGGAATGAAACACGTCGCAGGATGCTTTGACAACAAAACGTTCCCCATGATGGTAGTTGGAGGAATGGGAAAAGGTGGGGGGGAGAAAAGGAGGAGGGTTGTGAGGGAAGACACAGTCCCCGATTCTCATAATAGATCATGAAACACTTGCATCCTGAAAAGTGTGTGGGACCACTTTCAGAGGGAGGTGGGGGAAGGGAAGGAGCAGAGTAGAACCGAAGGTAGAAGGAGGCGTAGGGAGCCAAGGTGCCCATGGGAAACGCACGGCTTGTGCCAAGCACTCCTTCACTTTGGGGAGTTTTGACTTTGGTTAGGGATAGAAGATCCCATATGGGGTGCAGCTTGATTCCACTATGGGATCAGCACAAAGCACCCTTCACTTTGTCCCTATGCCTGTCATGTTTTCGTGACTCCTACCTGAGTTTAATTTTGGGGTTTCTTAGATACAAATCCTTGTCTCAGAAGAACCACTATTACAAAGGATTTTCAAGCCAGAACGTACGTCAGAGGCCCTCGGATTCCGTGTTCTCGTTGTACAGCTGACGGGAGGCCCTGTGAGAACAAATGATAGCTTGCTTCGGGGGAGCCCAGGTTACACAGGCTCTGGTCAGGCCGGACAAGGAACTAAGCACAACAGGTGTCAATGATTCTGTGGGAGAATGAAATGATGGTTCTCAGCAACAAGAGTGCAGGAAAGTATTTGGCAATTAATTTAGCATTGCGAGTCCGGTCTGCTTATTGTGGGATGCCTTTCTTCTATCCTTTATGTTTCTTTCCACCAGAAGTCAGCATTGCCCAATTGTGATAGGCCTCAGAGAACTCATTATTCAAGTAGATTCTCAGTTTTTTAGAGCAGGGAATATGTTTTCTAATTGCTTTGCAACCTTTACTATGTTAGCTGTGTAAATTGTAGGCCCTGAGTAAGCTGCTTGTTCAAAGAGAAGGAAATAACTTAATTTTTTTTTTTTTAATTCAGGTGAAACTATGACAATAGACAGGCAAAGCAGACAGACCACTAGAGTCCCTGGGACAGTGAAGTGTGATGGTCAGGAGCACAGGGTGGCAGGAGAAATGTCTGCGATGATGGAAAGATTCTGTCTACACTGTCTAGTGGAAACCACAGGCCACGTGTGGCTATTGATTGCACTTAAATTGTGGCTAATACACTTGAAGAACTGAATTTGTAATTGTATTTGATTTTAAGTGAGTTCATTTAAATTTTAAATATGGCTACAGGTGATTGGCGGCTACCATGGGCCATGAATAACATGGAGGGTAAGAGGGCAACAGAGGACACGGAGGCAAGTGGTCAGGGTTTGCATCCCAAACTTGCCCTTCCCAATCTGCTCGGTTCCGTGGAGCCTCCATCTGGAAGGACTGTCGTAAAGACCGTGAGTCAATATACGGGGTCAGTATGTGGAAAGTCTACTGAGTCAGTATATGGAACGCGTCGAGACACGGTAATGAGTCATTCCAGTGACTAGAAAAAAATCTGTATGTGGGCTCTTATCATTATTACTTTTATTAGGAGGCTGTGAGATCTGTTTTAACTAACTAGATCATTAAATAATTGCTTGGCCTGATTTTTGCCCTCTTTGAACTTTCTGGGACTCTATCATTCTTCTAGTGAGTGCAGTCTGGGGCTCCAAGAGTCGACGTTCCCGGGAGCTGGCAGCTTTTGCCTCTGCAGGCAACTGGTCCGTCTCTGGTCTGGTTGTGCCTTTCTCTCTGTGGAACATGTGGCCCTTCTATCCTTAGTTTCTGCGTCTGATCAATGAGGAGAGTTCTGCCTCATTTCTCAGATGTACATATCTTAGAGCCACATGGGGAATATTAAATAATGTTTAAATAAATGATTGCATTTCAAGTGTTTGGAACACATTTCCTCTGAACTATCATAATCATAACATAGCAACAGTATTTTTTGGGTGGTGTTTCTAGGCACCGGACCAAGTGGTTTATAGGCATTATTTCGGTTGATGGTCAGAACAACACTGTTACGAAGGAGGGTATTGTCACTGCTCTTTGAAGGGGACAGGATGGAGGGTTCAGGCTCTGGGTCACTTAGCCAGTGAGCTGCAGAGGCCGGCTTTGTTCTCTTCGACTCTGGAGCTCGTGTTCTGAAGGTCGTGGAAGAGCAGGACAACAGACTCGTTAACTCTTAGTGTGTTTGCCCATGCGCTGGAACAAAACTCAATAATTGCGAAATCAGTTTTAGACTTGGAAAAATCTTAGAAACAGGAAGCAAGATGGCTTGTGGTAAAATGAGGAGAGAAGATTTCGGTCATTTATGCCCCTGTCGATGGGGAGACGTCAATCATTTGCAAATTGCTCTGGAACGTTTTTCTTGAGAAACTCTCTCGTCCGAGGATTTCTTATGTTCTCGCCAACACAAAGAATCTCTCGTATGAAAATGTACTCCTCGTTACCCTGGTTAACGAGTAGAGAATTCTCTTGCTACTCGACAGCATCCAGTTGTCTTTTTTAAGCTACAAATCTCTAAATGTAAAAAGGAGGCGAATATCTGTGGGTAAATATCTTGAAGTAAAACTGGCATATTTTTTAGTTGTCTCTTGCCTAGAAACCTGTTTCTAAGAGATTTGGGGCTCCCCACACACCCCAGGCCCGTCTTCCTTCCTCCCCTGCTGTCGGGTCACCCTGTTGTTTTGGTCCTTCTGATTCATTTGGTGCTTGAGCTGCGAGGACAATGCCCATGTTCCCTCGCCAGCAACCATTTCTTCATTCTTTCTTTTTAAAAATTATTTTTATTTTTATTTTTTTTAAAGATTTTATTTATTTATTTGACAGAGAGAGATCACAAGTAGGCAGAGAGGCAGGCAGAGGGAGGAGGAAGCAGGCTCCCCGCCGAGCAGAGAGCCCAATATGGGGCTCCATCCCAGGACCCTGAGACCATGACCTGAGCTGAAGACAGAGACTTTAACCCACTGAGCCACCCAGGTGCACCTCTTCATTCTTTCTGACGGAAGACCCAGAGGGGTGAGACTGATTGAGTTCAAACAAGTGTTTACCATTGTTTTTTTAAAATATACATCTAATTGTCCGGCTCTACTCTTGCACCTAAAGGTGCTGCTACAGAGTCTGACGTCTCTTACTGAGATCTTACCTGAGAGAACCACACGTGCATTTTGTCACATAAATGTAAAGAACAACACAGCAAAAGGAGGAATTTTCAACCCACCCCCAGCCCAACCACCAAATAATTAGCACTTAGAGCCTAGAAGCCCTCCTAATTGGAAACAAAACCCCTTTGTTCTTGTGTCTCTCTCCCTGTCTCTTCTAGTTGGGTTTTGAATGAGTGGCTCTCTTTTCCCACCAAGAAGAGTGCCTCAGCTTTGCTTCTCAGCTCTGGGCCGCTCTGCTTTACTCTCTGACACAGCCTGCTGGATTCAGGGATTCGTTTCATTTTGGCGCAAGACCTAAATCAGCCCAATAAAGACCAAGAGTTAATCATTTCCTGGACTTTGAGTCAGTTACCGGGGACTTAAATAAGGAAGCCTATGGCTTTAGAAACTACTGGATGCTGTCTTAAGAGTAAGAAGGAATCCAGTTAGGGGTTTAAGTTGTTAAAGAAGAGCAGAATTGAGATAAAGAAAGAAATTGGGTCTGATGACCCAGCCTTACCTGAAGTCTAAATCTGGACTTTTTAAGTCAAATGGACCCATAATTCCTCTATTATTTAGGTGAGTTTGAGTTGCATTTTCCTTAACCGATAATGGGAAGCATATTCACTGATGCAGAAGGTATAGTCTACAGGCTAGGGATCATAATAGCTCCTGCACTTAGAAAGGTGAATAAGACATATTAACCCTCAAAATATAGGAATTTAGAATTTAAAAATCTTCTTTTCCCCATTTAATGTGTTTCTTCTTGCAAAGCAATGGTCAGGATGATGATGATGATGATGTTGATGATTTAAATATTTTATTTATTTATTTGACAGAGAGAGAGAGAGAGGAGGAGCAGGGGGAGAGGCAGGCAGAGGGAGAGGGAGTAACAGGCTGCCTGTTGAGCAGGGAGCCCGATGCGGGGCTTGATCCCAGGACCCTGAGATCATAACCTAAGCTGAAGGCAGACAGTTAACCCACTGAGCCACTCAGGCACCCCTGGGCAGGATTATTTTTTGTGATATCATTAAAAATTTTTAATATGTATTTTAATATGTAGTTCATCTGCTATCATACCCTTTTAAGGTGAGCAATTTAGTGGTTTTAGGATATTTGCAGAGTTGTACAACCAGCACTATCTCACTTCTGAGCCTTTTCATCCCTTCTCTCACCCCCAACCCCCCCAAACCCCCACATCCGTTAGCACTCATTGCCCATTTCTACCCCCACCCCCCAACTCCTGGCAACCACGAATCAACTTTCTCTCTCTAGGGA
This sequence comes from Enhydra lutris kenyoni, assembly GCF_002288905.1. Taxonomy (NCBI): domain Eukaryota; kingdom Metazoa; phylum Chordata; class Mammalia; order Carnivora; family Mustelidae; genus Enhydra; species Enhydra lutris. The sequence continues at coordinate 7,684,640 of NW_019154120.1, read as the reverse complement.
TTTGCCTGTTCCGGACACTCCATACTGGGGCATCATGCTGTATGTTGTGGTTTGTGACTTGCTACTTTCACTTAGCATAGCGTTTTCAAGGTTCCTCAGTGTCTCCCTTCTGTCAGTCCCTCACCCTTTTTTTAATGGCTGAATCATATTCTGTTGCCTGGGTCTGCACTACTTTGTCCACTGATTCATCAGCTGATGGACATTTGAGTTATTTCTGTTCTTTGTCTATTATGAACAGTGCTGCTATGAGCATTCCTGTGCAAATTTCTGTGTGGGTATATGTTTTCATTTCTCTTAGATTTATGTCTACGGAGTGGAACTGTTGGGTCATATAGTAACTTTGTGTTTCACTTTTTGAGTACTACTAGCCTGTTTTCCCTGGCGGTGACACTGAACAACAAAATAAGACTTCTCTTCTCGTGGAGTTCCTAGGTTCTAATGTTATAGTAGACGGCAACTTTGAAATAAACTAGACCAGAGAGAAATCTTACAGCATTTTGTACGTGGTAGCCTTTAGTACCATATAAACTTCCTCTGAAATCCTTACTCTAAAACAGAAATTTGGTCCTAGCTGTCCCTTTGTAAATAGTGATGTGTGTGTGTGTGGTGGTGGTGGGGGGTTCCATTATACACTAAGAGCCTTTAAATCGGGTGTTTCCAGTCCATCACAACTAAGAAGTTAGACACACTTATAAATCCTGCTTAGCGTCTGACTGAGAATTTATTATTGCAGTGGGGCACCAAGGAGCTGTTAGGTCAATAAAAAGCTTTAAAATTCTTTAAAAATTTTCAGAGACTTGAAAACAAAAGATAGTAGCAACGTTATTTAGATGATAGGAATGAGAAAATATAATTAGCCGCAAGTGGAAATAAAATCCACGAGATGACAATTGCTGCTCAAGAAGAATACAGAACAAGATGGTAGAGAAAGCATACTTAGTACAGAGTGTTTTTGCTTTTTAAAAATTATTTAATTGCAATCTCTAAAGTATGTTAGCATATCTGCGGTGCTGTATAAACAGTAATAGTGGCATTGAACTCACCACAAACGAAGCCAGGTGACCTTTACCCTCACTCCCTCGTTTCATGCTAGCTGCGACTTTCCCAAAAGGTATTTGAAATCACCTTACGATAATTAATTTGTAACAATTAGAAAAATGCTGGAGGACAGCGCCAAGGAAAATCCCGCATATCATGGTGATGGAAGGGATCATAGAATTTAAGGATGGAAGAGACATAGAAGTTTCTCCAGTGTGTCATCCCTCCCTCCAAACCTCCCTCCCTTCCTCCCACCCCTAGCCTTCCCCCCACCCCCACTCCTGCCCTCTGCCCAGTTGCTAGAGTGACGAACCTGCTGTTGAAAGGTTATCAGTCTCTGGTTAAACATTCCTGTTCTAGAAACATGAAGATATTAATTGCAACCCCATCTACAATAGTAAAACATTGGAGGAACAAAAATATCTCACATAGCAATAAGTCACTATCATACAAGTGGAAATTATATCTGTGGACATTTGGGGAAGTGTTTTGTTATGATTTTAAATAAAAAAAAGCAGAATATAAACTTGCATGTATATTATGCTTAAAACTGTGGACAGGAAGACGGAAGATATGCAAAGTAGAAATAATTGTTATGCTTGGGTTATGAGGGTAATTTTTCTTTTCTTTTAAACATGTATACATTTTCTATAATTTTGCTTAGTCAGCATTCTTAAAATAAACTAATACAAGTAAAAGGATAGTTTTACTTTTTTTTTTTTTCTGCTTAAAAACAGAGAAAGTAAAAAGGGGGCTAACATTCTGTTGTGGAGATAGAAATTTGCAATAGCATTCTCCAGGAGTCAGAGGCAATGGTCAAAAATGTATATATAAAGTTTTAGGTTCATTTGGTGAAGCAAGCAAATATTCCATCCCTTCTATCCTTTTTAAGACCATTGTAGTCATTTGTTGAATTTATGTTTGCAATTTAATATGAGCCAGGAGATCATTAAGAAGGAACAGTTTTAAGAGAAACCACAGCGTAAGAGGAAAACGTTAGCCAATTCTTAGGACAAACCTAATTACATTTTCACTTATGTCTCAAGGAAAACAAAATCTCCTGTCTCGTACTGCACCATATAGCTTATTGGCAGGAAGAGTTTCCCTCTGGGTTATTTTAATATATCTTTATCACTTGGCTTTCTGCAGTTAGCGTTTGGATGCAGAGACACATGGTCTTTCATTGTTGTGCCTTATATTATCTGGAGACCCATAAAATCAGAGGGCTGACAGGTTCAGCGTTTTGTTCTTATTGTCTGCCCAAGCCATTTAATAGTGTGATTGGTGCTGGTGCATTACCGCAATTCGTACAGGATAATGTCTTTTATCTTAGGATGCAGATTTTCAAATAGAGTCTCCATTTTTCGGATGAAAAAGGTCAACCACAGCGAACTCATTTGAAATAACCTGAAAAACAATATTGCTGTCAGTGTGGAATGACTCGATTAGATATTTTAATTTCAGTTTCTTTGATAATTTATGAAAATTAACATTAAAGTTTTTTTTAAAACTAGATGGAAATTAACCATTAGCGTAGTAAGCAAAGATATACACATATTCTATTGGTATTCAGAGAACAGAGGATATACTCTAATTTAGAGGAGGAATATTGTTTTCCTCTTTTAATATATCTGAAGTTCATAGGATCCCCTATTTCTTCAATAGTGAATAGTCTATTTAGATGCTAAAACAAACAAGGGGTAAGTCAAGTATTTTTTAGTTTTACTCTAAATGGGCTGTAACCCTCAGGATCTGGGAGGAGAATTGTATCAGACTGTATAATTTCTTACACTTCCCCCTTGGAATAATTTAGCACAATTTTATTAAAATCCTCTTGGCTTTCTGATAATGGAAGAAAGAAAAGCACTCCTAATCTTTATGGTCAAGTAAGGTAAATTTTTAACAGATAATTCTGATTTTTTAATTGTTAACCTTTGCCTTTATCTTATTACAAGTTGTCACTCTAGTAGGTATTCCTGGTTCCTTTTTGTTTGGGTTACCTTGGAAGGTGACCAGCTTCCTGAAATGCTCGCTCTTCGGGATTTGGCCCAGCTCGGCAGTGACTGACGGGGTCTGGCCATCTGCTGTTGGCTGCTGGCTACGTCTACCTGACAAGTCTGCAGCCACAGCTGAGTCCCCACAGGGTGGCTGGGACAGTACTGGGAATGGAAAAGCAAAGAATGAAATGTTTTGAAATAATTTGAGAGTTTGCCAGTACGTGTTTAGTGAAAACATTTTAATCAAGACTTTTTAATTAAAAAACAGCAATCAAGTAGCCCTAACAATATGAATCTGTTTTTTAAAGAGAAAAATGAATTCGAAATTTAGGACAATGCAAGGGAAACCACCCGTCAGACTATCCAAATAGCTGAGCAAAAAGGTGGGGGCATGTGAACTTATCCAAGTGACCCTGTTTTCCTAGATGATCATTAACCACGACAGTGTGCTTCCGGCCTGACTCTCTGCCGAGACTGTGGGCGTTCGTACCAAAGCAGAAACACGGCTAGATCCATGGACAGAACACCCCCAGCCGAACAGACGTGGGCTCAGGTTGCTACGTGACCGTGACCGCTCATGTATTTGCGGGAAACCCAGTTTGGCTGCTAAGGTCTGGAACCTGTCATTTAGGTTTCACTGAAAAAAGGAAACTCGTTCCTTCTTTCTCACCTTCTCAAATGCTTTATTATTTTATCCACGCCCTCCCTGCCTCCTTCTCTTCCTCCCTCACTGTCTCACACACACACGCACGCACGCACACACACAAACCCCTACTTTTTTTTTTTTGCAACTTGTAGGCTTTCTGTTTTGTAGAAGGACGCTGCCGAGGGCTGCTGCGACCCCTTTCTTGCTGTAAAGCGTCTCTGTTGCCCCGCGTCTTATCCTGTTAAGTATCGTGAGAGGAGGCAGCTGGGAACAAGGTCCTCATGGCAGAAGAGTTTTTGAAAAGTTCCCGCTGCCAATGTCCTCCCCGTCCCACACGGTTGTCACCGGCTGTCAGGATGGCGGAGGTGCGGGACGGTGCGTGTGAGGTTCGTGGCTTCGGGGCCTCGGGCTCTGCGGTCCCTTTTTCTTGTCTTCCGCTGCACACCTTCCCTGGCTCTCTGGCCCGTCTGGCACACCGTCTGTTGGATAGAACCATGGGATTTAAGGTGGCTCTCGCTCCCCAACCCAGGCACTAAGTTTGGTGGTGGAAATGCATCTGCGCATCACGTAGGTTAGAGTCTGGAAGGTGTCATAGTGACCGCTTCTGCGCATAAATACCCGAGAAAACCAGAGATGCGTTCATGGTAAGGAAGCAACAGAGCCGGACAGCTTGGGGGTGAATGGATTTCCATGTGTGTGGCAGGGTCCGGGGGCCACTGTAACAAGGCACCGCCCGCGGGGGGCTTCAGACAGCTGAAACGTCCGCTCTCGCAGGTCCGGAGGCGGCAAGTCCCAGATCAAAGCGGTTCGGCAGGACTGGTTCTCTCGGGGCTCTGCAAGAGAGTCTGCGAGAGAGTCTGCTCGGGCCTCTCGAGCTTCTGCTGGCGGCGGGCAGTCCTTGGCTTGTGCACACATCCTCCGATTTCTGCTTCCGTTTTGTCTCACGGAGCCTTCTTCTCTGCCTGTCCGTGTCCAAATTTCCCTCTTCTTATAAGGACCCCAGTTACTGGATGAGGGCCCCCTAGACTCCAGTACGACATCGTCTGGATTGGATTATATTTGTAATGACCCTATTTCCAAGTAAGGTCACACTCACTGGAGGTAGGACTTGAACATCGCTTTTTGGGGGACCCAGCACCACCTAGGACATGGCGATCTCCACACCTGTCAGTATTTGCAGCTGCGCTCGGTCCTTCTCTGTCCTCAGCATCGTTGGCTCTGTGGACACCTTGCTCAGACAACTCCTGGTTGTGGGGCTGTCCTGGGCTTTCCAGGGGCCTGTCAGCCTCCCTGGCCTGGACTGTTGCCTGCAGCCTGCCCCCAGCTCGCTGTGATGACCACAGATGCCTCCAGATATCGCCAGATGTCCCAGAGGGGACAAGATCGCCACGGCCGAGAAGCCTTGTGTCATAGTGATTGTGGTATTACCAAATTCCATGTAGATTTTAAGACTTATTCTCACATGTGTTTACTACTATGTTACTTAGTACTGAAAGATTCATGATTCTACTATCTTTTTCTATCATTGCCAAATAATTCTGTGACTTTTTAAAGTGGAATTTCATATTACCTTTTATTAATGTTACTATTCTTGTCTTCTGTTTGTATTTCCCTGATCAATGACTATCCGTCCTTTCAAATTATTTATATTGTTCCTAGTTCAACATTTCTACAACCGTCCCCGTAAACCTTAGAGTTCCGCTCCTCTAATGAACCCGAGTCTGTTCTGACCATCCTTCCCTCCAAAGCAGAAGGCGTGTTGTGCTGTCAGTAGAGACAGATATTCTTTTAGCCTCGCCTTGCCTGTGTACCAAGATTGAGCTGTGTGTAAAAAAAACAAGAGAACCCTGTATCCCACGACTTTTTGTGAGTAACCAATGTGTCTGTCGGGGTGGTGAAGAATGCAGTACATGTAGCATTCTTCCCATTTCAGTTCTTGGCAAAATTTGGTGCCACGAAAGAGAAGGAAGATTCTTTCGAAGCCGGTGACTTGGATGCATGGTTTCGGAGTCAGTTTGTCGGGCAGGGGGAGGAGGGGATGGGCAAGACTGGGCACAGATGGGCCCCACCCTGGCACAGCCCACACTAGTCCCGCTTGCTCCTGAGTTTGTGATCACACCACAAAGCTTGAGAGGACCAAGCCTCTAGAAATGAGCAGAGCTTCCCGGTTCTGCAAGGACTTCTGAAAAGTTGCTTTTGTTTCTAGAATGCCCTGACAGAGCGTCCTCTGCAAACAAACCTTCAGAATCCTTGAGAAGAGAGCAGTAAGTTACAGTGTAACATTTGCTATCTCTAGCAGGACCTGACAGATTCCTGAGGCTTTGAAATGTGAAGAGAACGGCAAACATTTGGTCACCTACTGTCGCTTGGGTAATGAACTGGAGGGGCCTTTCCTGGTCCCACCCAAAGGTCCACGTCCTCTGCTGGCCCCTCATTCATCTGTCATCTTGCTCAACTGTCACCTGCACAGAACCTTTCTCTCTCCTCCCAGGCAGGGTTAGCGGCTTCCTCTTCTTCTGGGTCCCCCAGCCCTTTGTGCACCGTATACTTAGAACCGAGTGAATTGTTCTGTAATGATTTGTTTATGTATTTGTCTCTCCTGGGAGGTGATGAGCTCCTTGCAGCCAGGGACGATGTCCCCATCGTTTTCATATACCCATCTCCTCTGTGGAATAAACCTTGGCTCTCTTTTCACATCTTTCTGGACTCCTTTCTGATTCCTGTTGCCGTCAGCTCCAAAGTCCGAACTTCACCCGTCACTGTCTCAAGGCGTCAGAGGGAAGAAACACAACTCTCCTGCACGTGGGGGCTCTCTCCCTCTCTCCATGGGCATTGTCCCTTCGTGCCACAAGGCATCTCCCCCAGAATCAAAGCACCCCTCCTCTGCACTGGGTGTGTGTGGGGGGCTCTTCCTTGTGGTTTTCTGTGTTTGCCTAACACATGCCTTAACACACACTATCATGATGGCCTGAGTGTCTACTGTACCCCCTGGACCGAAAGATCCTTGAGCTAACTGTGTCGGTTTCCCTGCCTCCTAGCAGAGAGCCTGGTACTCAGTGAACATTTGTGGAACTACGTTTCTTACAAAATCCATGCGCTGTAGCACGAAACTTTGTAATACAGTAGGAAGAGAATGAATCGTAAATCAGACAGAGTTCTTGTTCGGTTCTGCTATTTATTCACGGAAAGGAAAAGAAAATACAAACCGTTTGCCTAAGTGGAAGAGTGCTCTAGAAAAAAGCAGACATAAGCAAAGAAAAACAGGCCCCTGCCAGGGAGTCGACCCCACATGCAAGGACAGGGAAAAAATCAGACAAGTCAGCTTAGCAGCAACTCGGCTTAGCAAGACGCGACGGGAAGGGAACGTGGACCCTTCATGTCACCCACACGGGAACCAGAGGGCCGGCCTATGGCCAGAGAGCTGGGCCGGCACTGAGATGACCCCAGAGAAGAATGAAAGGAAAAAAAAAATCGTTTTTTTGGTTTTGGATAAAGACAGAACATCAAGCCTGAGGTTTATTCATTTACGCATGTCTGCTGTGTATTCCCCTGGGGAAGCTACTGGCACAAATCTGTGTCAGCTGTGTGGCCTTGCTCAGTGGAAGGGAGGTGGTGGCTGTGGCCTTGCTCAGTGGAAGGGAGGTGGTGACCTTCAGGCGTTGGCAAGTCTTGTGACAGGACGGGAACGTGATAGCTGCCTGACTGCTCGCCCTGGGGGTGGCCAACACCGATGACCTGCGCGGGAAGGGCCAGGTCATGACTAGTCTCGGAGTCTCAGGATCCTTCTCTGTAAAAATGAGAACACACATTTGTATTATGAGTCTTAGACAGCAAAGAGCTTGGGTGTTTTTATAATTATGGGAGATTGTTTATACCATCCCTGCATGGCCACTCCTGGCCTTGAGTGTCACCCTAGGAGGGTGGAATTCATCTCGAGTCATCTGGGCTGCCACTGAGCTGTCCAATTGGCTGTCACACACAGTGGCTGTTTTAAAATAGAATTTATTCTCTGACCAATGTAGAGCTATTTCTCTTGAACTCTTTCTTTCTCATGCGTCAGATACCTCAAACCTCTATTTTCCTACCTTCCTTCCTTGTCTGGGACCTCAGCTGGGCATTGGTTGGAAAACTGAGACATGCCTGGCCTTTCTGCGTGGCCTGAGCGTCCCCGTAGCCGTGGCAGCTGGGTTCCCAGGAGGAGGCCCCCAAGCAAGAGAACAAGGTGAAAGGCCATGGAGTTTTTTTAAATGACTCAGCGGTGGAAGTCATAGAGCCTCACTTTTGCCAGACGTCGTTGGTGAGGCTGCCACGAGGGTCCCCAGGCCCAAGGGGAAGAACACAGAATCCATCACTCAATGGGAGGAGAGCTGACGTCACATTGTAGAAAAACATGGGGAATGGGATATGGTTTGATGGCCTTCTTTGGGAAATACAATGTTCCATGAAGAGTAAATTCACCAGCCTGTGGTGGAATGAGGAAAATAAAGCCAAATTGTTTCAAGTTAGAGGAAAGTCCTTGTTTTTGAACTTAATTAAATTTCGGGGTTGAAATGTCCTGAATGAAGTGCAGTTCTTGTACTTGGTGGTTGTTTTTCTTAATGTCCTCACTGCACACAATAAAAAGCTGGTGACTTTAGGCCAGGTTCTGAGGTTTCGTGAAATTCAGAATCTGACAGTTTAATGGCCTTCACTTTCCTGTTCAGTGTTGTAAGTTCTTCTGCAGCATTCCCAGTGAGTGATTACTCTTTCTTTGAACATTTCTGGTGACCTTGCCCTCTCCTCGTGGAGAGATGAGCCACTCCGGCTGTTTACAGTTCTCACCAGTATAAAGTTCTAACGCACCTCCCTGCTGTAACTCATACCCTTGATCTTGAATCTTCCCTCTCGATTCACTTGATGGCTTCTCTGTTAGTTAACCACCCCTCTCACCACTCCACCATTATGTTTTCCTTCTTCCAGATTATATAATCTTAATTCCTGTAAATGTTCTTTATGTGACCTGTATATAGATTGGGTTCTAAGTGAGCTTTGATAAAATGGTGATACTTATCTCAGTCTTCTAGGATCTCGACAGTCTCAATTTGTTCATGTCGGGGTTGTGGTCTTCAAAGTTCTTGCTGGTTGTACATTTCTATATTCTACCATCCTGCTTGTACACTTCTAGAATCATTACAGTTTGGTAATGTTCTTCTTCAACAGGTGATTACAACAAAAAATGTGTTCTGGCCAATATAGAATACAATGAGACTGCTAAAGCTCTTATTTAAAAAAAAAATGGATATGATATAGAGATGGTAAATAGTAAATATGTTTAATTTTAAATCCAAATTTAAGAAAATATAAACTTCCAGTTTTCTTCAAGTCCTATCCTTGTGTAATTATTTTCATCCTTAAATTTGATCTTTACTTTTATTCTTATATTTTATGATTAATACTGCTATTGTTATTGCTACTATTGGGGCTAACCACTGGTAATAATACATTTCACTCGCTACTTTTGGCCTCTCACTTCAGTTTCTCCAGGTAGTATTGGTTCTGGTGCTTTCCTCTGTAATTGGCATTTTCATTTCCTTTGCAAATTTGGTATGACCATCTCCTGAGCCTTCCCCTAAGTCATTAACTGGAACAGTAGACAGGATAGGCTTGGATAGAGAACCCAGGGTCACTGCTGTGGTTGATGAACCCTAAGTCTGGGTGACTGTGTCCAGGCACCTCACCGCATTACTCTGAAATTAACACTTCCTAGACTCGGTGTCCTCGGGATCCTGCCTGTTTATCTTTTCACTCTCCAGGAGTGATAGTGTGAGCACGGAAGGATTTGTTTTTTAGTGAGTTTGGATAGGCTCCTCATGACCTCTGCTCTCCCTTTTGTGACAAAGCATCTGTTTTATAACCTGTTTTAATATTTTGCTAGGAGTTCATTTCAAACCTAGTCCTGTAGTTCCTGAGAGCCGAGCTTACCACTTAATCCAAATAGGACCAAAAGTTGTCATCTCTGTCTTTTGGAGCCATTTCCTTCCATGTTTGGAATTTCTCATAGTGTCCTAAGCATGGTTTCAAGTTGCATATTTTGGGTGCAGGGATCGAATTTCTCTGGACCTGGAAGGCAGGGCAATTAGAGTCAATGTGTCAAGCCAGAGCCAGTCATGCCTATCTACTTGCAGTGTTTGGGCGACTTGAAATTATCAAAAAATACTTAGCAACAAAATTGGCCAACAAATGTGAAACTGAAATCATAAATGTTTGGGGGTATAAATGGAGCTCTCCTCTGAACATCGTGAAGAAGGAAAGGACCTGTAACGTCAAGGGTGTTGGCATAAAATGAGGGGCCATCGGGAATGTTATTATTCCTGTGACTCCATGAGCGCCCAGGCCGATATGGCTTAAGGAGACATAAGTAAGACTTCAGCAACTCTAGTTTAAATGATGATAAATTCTCTGAGATGACTTTGTCACTTTCAGCTTAGCAGTCCATCATGTTCCTAGCCCCAACCAAATCTGAGTCAGTCCTAACTAATTCCACGTTGATAATGGCTTTACTGTGTTTTCCAACACTTAATTGATAAATTATCCTCCAGGAGTTATTTAAGGCACGTCAAGAATTTATCAGAGCTTTGCTTTGAGAAAAATGAGTTTAGACTTAGGTTAAATCCTTTTGTTTCCAGGGATTGTGTCTTGGCACCTGAGCCAGTTTTCTTATTCTCGGGAAAAACCTTGTCACATATCCGTGACAAGGAGGTGGTCTGTGTCCCATTGCTCCCCTAATACCACTCCCTCCTCTCTTTGGCTCGAGTTCAATACGCCCCATCATTTTTGTGTCCTCACGTTAGAATCTTATTCTTCGTGGACTTTCTTAACACATGACGTTATATCTAAACTTTTTCTTTACTTGATTGTAAAGCTGTATACACTGCCAGTCAGCGCGGTCTTACGTGACAGGTGCTTCTGGGGACCTCTCACTTGCATTTCCCTTGCACAGCCTGGGTGGGTCATCGAGCTGCCCACACCTCCTCTGCCCCCACCTTCTCTCGCCCCGATTCTGTCCCATTGCAGTTCTGTTGCTACAGGGGACAGGCCTCCGGGAAGGACCGGAAGGCTCAACAGCCCCTCCCCCCACGTGGCCCACATCCGGTCCATACAAGATGCTCACGCATCCTGTGCTTGATTGTCTCTGCCATGTGGACCACTCCTAGAACTGCCTCACTCCATTTGGGCTGATGCCCCTCCTTTGAAATCGTTCTGCACCCCCTGGCCCTTGCCCTCTAGGCCTGCGATGGGAGAAGAAGCCCTGAGGATCTCGGGAACACCCCAGTTTTCTCTGAGAAGACTGAGGCTTTTCCTACAGCCTTCCCCTTTTCTTCTGAGCTCTCACCAGAATCATCCTTAATGGTCTGTTTCTAGCAATTCTCCTGGGTGCACCTCAGAGCACCCCCAGCCCCTACCCCCTGCCAAGTCTCCCAGCCTCCTCTGCAGTGTGAAGCATTTGTTACAACCGCGCCCCCACTTTCCAGTACCAATATCTTTGTCTGGGCTGTTATAACAAAAATACCATCAACTGGGTGGCTTATAAAACACACTTACTTCTCACAGTTCTGGAAGCCAGGAAGCCTGGATGGAGGCACCTGCAGACTTGGTGTCTGGTGGGGTTCTGCTTCCTTCTAGACGGCTGTCTTCCTTCTGTGACCTCACATGACAGAAAGAACAAGAGAGCTCTCTGGGCTCTCTTGTATGAGGGCACGAATCCCACTCCTGAGGACCCCGTCCCCATGACTTAATCACCTCCCAATGGTCCCACCTCCTAATACCATCACCTTGGGTGTTAGATTTCAACAGAACGATTTAGGGGAAATAGAACATTAAGTCTGTTACGATCCCCGAAGCAGCCAGCTAGCCTGATGGGTATTCCCTACCTAGCAGGATGGAGTCAGACGCTGTGCACTGGACCCCTCTAGATATGGGGGGCCTGTCAACTCCCCGAGTGGTCCTTTGGAAGTCCTTTTGCCAGGGGATGTCCTGGGATCTCTGCAGAGAAGCTTCTTCCAAACTCACCCCCACCTCAAAGCCTTCTACCCTTTCGTACTCGATAAGGGTGCAGCTTCATTATAACCATCTTCCTTTGAAAAGTTGCAAGTCTAACTAAGCGGTGTGTGCCACAGCTTACTTTAACATCTGACATGCGGATGTACATGTTTCCTAAGGCTGTTTTAACAAAGTGCTGTGACTTGGGTGGCTGAAAACAGACACTTGCTCTCTCATTGTGGTCCAGAAATGTGCAATCAAGTTGTTAACACGGCATGCTCCCCTCGAAGGCTCTGGGGAAGAATCCTTCCTGGCCTCGTCCAGCTTCCGTTGGCTCCTGGTCAGTCTCAGGGTTCCTTGGCTTGGGACAATATCACCCTGATCTCTGTCCCCATCTTCACACAGCCTTTTCTGTGCCTCCTCTGGGTCTCTGCATCCAAATCTCCCTCCCCTTTTTCTTGTCAAGACGACAGCCATTGGACATAAGGCCCACCCTCAGCAAGTCTAAGCTCATCTTAATTTGATCACATCTGCAAACACTGTTTCCAAATGAGGTCCCTTTCACAGGCTTTAGGATTAGGATTTGAGCACAGCTTTTGGAGGAGCACAGCTTTTTTAACCCACCACACTAGGTTACTTGATGCCCCAGGTGAAACCTTCAGGAAAAAAATGTGTTTATATAAATTTTTTTTGCTTATATAAATTTTTAATGAGCTTAATGAACCAAGCTCAACGATGAGACTGTATTAAAAAACAAAACCAGAAACCAAGTAAGAAACAAAACAAAATGAAAGAGCATTTGTTTGTTGTTGATCGGATCTCCACACGTGGTGGCCAGTGCAATTAGGTCCCTAAGTCTGTACGGCCTTATAGGGTTTCCCATTTCGTTTTACCTCTAGTATGGTTTTTGAGGGTTGAGGCCCCATCAACCCCCTCCTTTGGGTCCTTCCACGGTTCCTCGCTCACAGAGGAGGCACTAGGGAAGGACAAACGGCGGCCGTTCTTTTTCACAGCCGCGGGAGAACTTCAGCTGTAGCACGAGGCCTTTTGGTGAAAGGCGACATGTTTCCTGACGCTGAAAATAACGAGCATTGGCATGGATTCCTAGGGAAGGGCGGGTAGAGCCCCGCGCTGCGCTTAGGGGAGCGAGCTGTCCTGACTCGCCGACCAGAGGCGCCTCCATCCCGAGACACACCGTTACCTTCTCTGTCCCTGAGAGAGACGCGCGGCTGCCGAACGGCGCGGTGAGGCTTTATGGACAGAAGATGCGTCCTAATTGCGGATGTTAGAAAGTGAAAGAGAAAGATGAAATACGGTATTGAAGCAGAACAGTCTCTTTTGGTCCGGGCTAAGGACAGAGCAAGCTGGCCTCCGGCGGGACGCGCGCCCTCCCCGGCCCCGAACCCGCGGCGCACGGTGCTCGGGAGTCCGCGGTTCTGTTCCAAAGGCCGTGGTGTGGCGACGGAGCTCGGGTTGCGCGCTCTGACAGACTCGCATTCTGCCGCGGGTTCTCGGAGTCCCGGTTCCTTCTCTGTAATGTGGAGCCGCAGCACAGGGCTTTGGGGAGGACGCAGTGACCTCAGAGCCTGGGCCCTGGGAGCTTCATCCTCCCTTTCCTGGGCTGCCCCCTCGCCTCTCCTGGGAAGCCCACCATGGGCAAGTCGGAAATAACTTAGACTAAATCATGACCTCAGACCATTTAAACGTTGAAAACTTACTTCTTTAGATCCCAAATAGAATGTTGGGGTCTCAGTACTTGTGCGTATTTTATCCACTTGCTGCCTCTGCCCCGCCGCGGGAAGTCACCGCCACTGCTGTGTCTCGCCCCAGCGCCGATTTCTGCCAGGACAGTTCTGGGGATGCGAAGTCGGGCGCAGGTGTCTCCGGGCGGAAGTCCGCGTGGGCCTGCTTGTGTCTGGGGGCTCCCACTGGGTCTGTCTCCCACCCCTGCCGGTGCCTGGAGGCTGCTTGCCCTCCTCTGCTCCTGGCCCCTTACTGGCCCCAAACCCGCTGGGCGGGACCCATCCCTTGTGCCTTTCCTCCGCGGTGGACTCACCCCCTTTTGGCCGGCTCTCTGACCCCCTCCTTCCATCTCCCAGTTCCATCTGTAGGGATTTTAGGACGATTCTCTTGGGCCAGGCAGGATAATCCGGGCTAGCCTCCCTGGGTGAAGGTCAGCTGCTGGACATTCTGGATTCCATTTGCAACCTTAGCTCCCCCTCGCCGTACAACCTAGCAGACCCGCAGGCTCTGGGGTTAGGACAGGGATGTCTTTCCGGGCATGATTCTGCCCACCACACGTACTATAAAGTATCTCTGTATCTCCCTGTTTCTCAGTTGATTAGAAAGACATTTCGTGTGCATTTAAAAAATTCTCTTGTTTGAACGCTTACAATTCAATCCATACCTCTAACGTGGCACTGGAGCATTTTATCCAAATGATCTATTTATTTATGCATGTCTGCCAAACACATACATATGCTTCTTAGGACTGTGTCTTACTCATCTTCGAATTCCCTGAATACAGAGCAAGGACTGGTGTGAAATAGATTCTTGATAAAAGATCATGGAATGGAACTGGAGGAATCTTATTTATTTTGCCACAATTTCCTGTATTGTCTTTTTTTTTTTTTAAGCTCTTGCACATGCCTTCCAAACCCCAAGTGTCTTTGGTTTCAAAACTTGTATTTGTCTTTCCTTCTACGTAACAACTTGTCATCTCACATACTTTGAGAAATAAATGATTTGTTTCACTCTGTTAAGTGGAAATTCACACAAGAAATTCAGAAACATGAAAATAGTAATAAACATTATTACCAGGTGTTTTAAAAAGAGAATGAAGGTCTGTGAAGTTTCTTAATATATATAACAAGGATTTTATTTCAATGTGAAAAGAAATTGGACGCTATTTTCCCAGGAAAACTCTGGTTCTAGTAACGATGAAGCATTTGGATTCTGCGAGCCATCAAGGTGAACCAGTGATCCCGAGTCATGTGACTTCCCACTGTATCAAACGAATATCTGCCTCCATACAAACATTCCATCCCAGTTTGATTGCATTATTCTGTGAATTTGACAGAATACACAAACGATATTCTGGGGGAAATACCTGATGCTTTTGTTGCTTTTCTTCCTTGGTCACTATTTTCTCTTTAGTTTGCTCATCTGGACACACAACAGTGAAATAAAATCAACCTTTGGCTCAGTCTCCGATCATGCATTACAACAGATCAGCCAACAGGGATGGTCCGCTTACCATATACGTTTAGCCTTGATACTTTTCATTAACAGCATTTTCTTTACCGTGTACTCTTAACCTTCTTGCATTATTCTTTTCACTGGTTTTTATGCTCCTAACAGTCAACACTCTTTATTACCACAATCTTTGCCGAAGTACCATTCCCTGTCTCCTTAGGAAAGCAGGCCTAGACCTGCCTCTAAATCAAAGGCCTCCAGCCCTAAAGGTAACCTCGTGGCATTTTGTGGACCCAGTGAAAGTACACAGGCGCTTCTGCAAATGGACTTCTGCTCTTCAGAAGAAAGATTTACCTGTTCCCTGGGATCTGCTTCTAGTGACGCCTGTCTGCACGCGGGAGCCTGTAGGAGCTAAAGCCGGGCGACAGGACCAGTGCCCAAAGCTTCGTGGGCCAATAATTCCAACATTTCTAGAGACACTACTACAATTTTGAGATACAGTTGGAGTAAGTACTAGGACTGTGATTTCCCCCAGTGTACAAAAAGGCAGTTAAAAATATTCTTCCTTTTTAAAAGTATTCTTTCATTCTCCACCATTTGTTTCAAAAGTAATCCACAAAAATACAGATTTTAAAATTATCCATAATTTCACCAACTGGGGTGAAAGCGTTTTAGTGGTTATTCTTTCCAATTTTTATATAAATTATAAATATGACATGGCTGTGTGTATATTAATATAAGCGTCTCTTTGTGTATGTCCTTTTAAAATAACAAAAATGTCATCACTTGCACAACCTGCCCATCACCAGAGTGACGTCACCTTCGGGTGACTATCTTCCTTATCTTCTTATCTGCTCTAGTGCCTACAATAGCATTTGGCATACGGTAGGTTCCCGATAAGTACACAGTTTTTGATTAACTGCTTTCTATCACTGCACGCTTTGCTCTAAGACTTTTCCACAGTAATTCATGTGATGGTGGGAAAATGAATTTAGCCTAATCTTACTGAGGGATGTCGAGAACTGTGACTTAGCACTTTCAGTTATAAGATGGGTAGGTTTCGGGGGTGCTTGGGTGGCTCAGTGGGTTAAAGCCTCTGCCTTCAGCTCGGGTCATGATCCCAGGGTCCTTGGATTGAGCCCTGCATCAGGCTCTCTGCTCGGTGGGGAGCCTGCTTCCTCCTCTCTCTCTGCCTGCCTCTCTGCCTATTTGTGATCTCTTTCTCTCTGTCAAATAAGTAAATAAAATCTTAAAAAAAAAAAAAGATGGGTAGGTTTCGGGATCTCCTGTACAGCACGGCGACTTTAGTTCACACCACTGCATTGTACACTTGAAATCTGCTTACAGGGTAGATCTTGAGCCTTCTTCCCACACACATTTGGTTGTGGTCATCTTTTCCCGCTCAGTATGTGTATTAAACCATCACGTGGCCCGTCGTAAATGTAGGCAACTTTTATCTGTCAGGTGCACACCAGTAACGCTGGGGAAGAAAGAGGGGTGTGACTTACCCCAGGAACTGGCAATAGATGTACCTTTGTGGCAACCACAGGGGGTACTGAGAAAGCAGGGCAGATTTTGGCCACTGAGAGCTCCCAGCACCATGCCGGGATGGCCCTCCCTTAGCCAGAGAGCTCCTCGCCCATCTCCGCTGAGAGCGTCTCCTAGGATCCTGGGTGAGGTTTCCTGGCTAGTGCAACACGGCGCACCCTCCCTTCCCCTCGTCCTGCTCCCGGCCTTCCTTCCCCACTCGCTCCGGCCAGCAGCCCCCCAGTAACACCCAAAAGCTCTGTCTCACACCCTATTTCCCAGGAAGACCACCTATTCGATGCTTAGGCTGCTTCCACGTTTTTGCAGCTCGAAACTTTGCTGCAGTGAATAGCCTTGTTCAAATATTTGTCTTCCTCACTTACCGACTTACAGTATGCTTTCAGAAGAAACATTTTGTTGTTAAGAAAGAATGAACATTTTGAAGGCTTCCACTACCAGATGGCAAACTGACTCCAGAAGGGTTGGAGAAGTTACAGTTCTACCGCTGCTGTGAGATGGGGCCTATACCCACCCCCTCTTGTCACCACGGGGGATTCACTGGTTTCTTGGTTGGTTTTAATTATGATTTATTTAATGGGGAGAAAAAGCTTTGTCATTGCTTTGTATTTACAGTGCATTGATCACTAATAACGTTCAACACGTTTTCATATATCTACGGAATTTGTGTTTCCTCTTTAGTTAAGTTTCTGTTATGGTCCTACGCAAATTTTTCTTTTGAGGGTTATAAATCAATAAAATGAAATCCTAATCATGTTTATTCAGACTGTTTTGGTCTTCTATAATATTGTTATTCCTGATCTGTAGTTATACTATGTTAATTTTTAAAAATTTTTATTTATTTCTTTGCTGAAAGAGAGGGAGGTGGGGGCAGAGAGAGAGAGGGAGGGAGAGATAAATCTCAGGCAGACTCAGCTGAGCACAGAGCCCGATGTGGGACGTGATCTCAAGACCCTGAAACCATGACCTGAGCCAAAATCAAGAGTCAAACCCTTAACCAACTGAGCCACCCAGGCACCGCACTATGTAGTTTTTTTTTTTTTTTTTAACATAGAGAGATATTTCTATTTTGGTTGTTAAATCTGTCAAATGTTTCAGTCTCTTTTTTCTGTATAAATGTTGCACTTATAAGTTATGCTTATAAAGTCTTTCTCTACGCCTTGAGTGTGCAAACACTCACTTCAATGTTTTCCTGGTGCTTTTTTATTTTACAAATGTCTTAAACCATCTAGAATTTATTTTACCAGCAGAAAGACAAGACAAACCAGTGGCCTGGGCTGTACTGGGCTTCCTGATTGTTCTGCTTGTGTCTGGGTTTATTGTGTTCCCCAGAAGAGTACGTTCAAGTCTTTACTCCCTATACCCGGGAATGTGACTTGACTTAGAAATAGGGCCTTTGCAGATGCCGTCAAGTTCAATGAGGTCCTACTGGACTAAGGAGAGCCCTAATGCAATGAATGGTGTCCTTACAGAAGTAAGAGGCAAATTTGGAAATAAGAGGAGCAGAGATTGGAACAATGAGTTTATGACCCAAGGAATACCAAGAACCCCAGAGCCCAGGAGAAAGGCAGCTAAGAACAGATTCTCCTTCAGAGCCACCAGAAGGAACCAGCCCTGCCAATACCTTGATTTTGGACTCCTTGCCTCCAGACACATGAGTGGAAAAGCTTCTGTTGTTCTAGCTTCCCAGCTCATAGTAATTTGTTAAGGCAGCTCGTGGTTTTAAAAATGTTTGAAATGGTTGCCATCAACTAAAAACTGGGACATTTCATAGAAAAAAGCAGGTTTCTCTTAAAAAGCAGCCAAACTCCGAGCCCTCACGTTGGTGTGGTGGTCTTGTCTGGATCTTTGACTTGCTTTCTCGGCACGAACGGGAGTGTGCGTGGATGGGAAGCTACCTTTTTCAGCTATAAAAACTGTTTTTTTTCCCCTTACTTAATGGTAAACTTGCCCCAACATCATTTACTAAGTAATGCCATATGAAATGCTGCTGTTATCCCTACTGTATGCTCCTGTGGCATGTGAGTCTATTTTGGGGTTTTCTATTCTGCCCCTCTAATCTGTCTAAATAGCCATTCACCAGCACTGCACAGTTGGGCTTATGACAGTTGAAAAATACAAGGTTCCATGTCATTGGGCATGCAGGCAACCTTTGCTTCCTTTAGTACCAAAGTTCATCAGTTAAGGTAAATGAATTTAATAGAAGTAAACGCAGACGCTGTCCGATAGACTCACAGTGACTGCTGCGGCTTACATCGGTCTTCCCACTGGAAACGGAAGCCATTCGTGGCTATGGACTGGTTTCCCACTGCCAGTGTCTTTTCTATGAAAAAAACAATTTGAGTAAAGAGTCACCTCATTATCATTGCAGCTATAAATATCATTTGTTGTCTGAAGAAATATGTGGCATTAAAATACGTAAGATATTTGTCAGTTTTGTAAACTTCATTAAATGTATGTGAGTATCCTTTATCTGGTAGCAAAGTGTCACCTTCCTGAATTCTGAATTCTGTATGCACAAAATTTGAATTAATAGAAAAAGGAAGACCTAAGGGAATCGTGTCTGTAGAATACTTAAAGGTATGTTTAAAATGCCAATGATAGTGTTCAGAAAGCCCTTCTACTTAATTTTTAAAAATTGAGAACTTTTTAATTTGAAATAATCATAGATTCACCGGAAGTTGCAAAGAAATGTCTGGGGCGGTCCAGTGCCCCTGTCCCCAACGTGAACATTTTATGGAGCAACAGTGCGGTGTCCACCACATTGCTGTGGCACCATCCATAGACTATCCTGAGTTCACCATTAGATATGCACTTATTTGTTGTATCCCCATCCAGTTTGACCACACCGTGCAGCGTGGCCTTGCATAAGCACCATCACAACCACGATACCACGCTGTGTGGTCACCCCGGGCTCCAGCCTGTTACCCCTATAGCCACACTGTCCTCTCTCCCGTCCTCAACACCTGACAACAGCTAAGCTGCTCTCTTCCGCAATTCCGTAATTCCAAGAATGTTACACAAATGGAATCATGGAGTAAGTAACCTTTGGGAACTGGCTCGTCCCCCCAGCATAGTTGCCTGGAGCCTCATCCAGGAAATGCTCATTCCTTTCCTATTCCTCAGTGGTCTTCCGTGGTGCGGGTGGACCGGTGTGGGGGATCACGCACCCGATTGCACGACATCTGGGTGGTCTCCAGATTGGCCCACGATGAAGAACCAGCGATGCACGTTCGTATGCAAGTTCCCGTGTGACGAGGTCTTCATTTCTTGGGGCTAAAACCTCCAGGTTGGGGTTGCTTGGTCAGAACATGTTTATTTTGGAAAAGAACTGCCAAGCTATTCTCCAGAGGGGATTCCAGAAAAGCCATTTATATAGACTAATCCTGTGCTTATGTTTTTCATCCCTTAAAACGTCTTTATTTGTTCCTGGCTTAAGCAATAATTTGTGTCTAAGAGGTCACATGCGTACAACTTTGGCAATCTTCTATTATTTGTAACTCTCTTGCAGTTCTATCTTCATTTTTTCTTTAAAGATTTTATTTATTTATTTGACAGAGATCACAAGTAAGCAGAGAGGCAGGCAGAGAGAGGGGGAAACAGGCTTCCCGCTGAGCAGAAAGCCCGATGCGGGGCTTGATCCCAGGGTCCTGGGATCACGACCTGAGCCGAAGGCAGAGGCTTAACCCACTGAGTCACCCAGGCGCCCCTCTATCTTCATTTTTTTTAAAAAAAGAGTTTATGTATTTGAGAGGGGGAGAGAAAGAACACAGGAGCACAGGGAAGGGTGGAGGGAGAAGCAGACTCCCAGGACCCGGGGATCACGACCTGGGTCAGCCTATTGAGCCACCCAGACACCCCTCTTCAGTTTTTATTCCTCTGTTTTTAGCATTCATTCATTCAGTTATTTGTGCATTCATCTTTATTTTTATTTTTTTAAAGATTTTTATTTATTTATTTGACAGAGCATAAGCAGAGGGAGCAGCGGGAAGGGGGAGAAGAAGGCTCCCCGCTGAGCAAGGAGCCCGATGCAGGGCTCAATCCCAGGACGCTGGGATCATGACCTGAGCTGAAGGCAGCCCCTTAACCGACTGAGCCACCCAGGCGCCCCTGCGCATTCATCTTTACTCAGGACTCCTCCTCATCTTGAAAACCCGGTGCCTTAGAACACAACCTGAGGCGAAGATTCTAGAGTAAACGATTCCCGGGTTTGGCTACATAGAGCTGCTCTGAACATGTGTGTGCAACTTGTTGGACGGACGTCTGCTCTCTTCTCTCTCGGGTAAGTAGCCAGAAGTGGAACTGCTGGGTCATATGTTAAGAGTATGATTAATTTTCTAAGAAATATCAAATGGATTTCCAGAGTAGCCGCACCACTTGGCGTTGTCACCGATGATGTGGGGGCCTCTAGTCGCTCTGCCTTCTCAGCAGCACGGGGCTCTCCCCGCCTCCTTCCAGCAGCTGGGTACAGGCACCTCACTGTGCTTTGAACTGGCACCTCCCTCATGGCTGATGACGTGTGCATTTTTAAATGTCCTTGTTTCCATCCGATAACCTCTCTGGTGAACTGCCTCAGTTTCTGAGTTATATTCTTGCTGTTGAGTTTTGAGAATTCATTATGTGTCTTTGCATATGTGGTTTGCAAACATTTTCTCCAAGTTTTATGCCTTGTCTTTTCATCCTCTTGACAGTATTTTCACGGAGCAAGTTTTTACTTTTGACGAAGTCCCAATTTATCAGTTTTTTTTTTTTCTGGATTATTTTTGGTGTCTTATCTAAGAATTCCTGGCTAATCCCAATCACAAAGATTATCTATGTTTCCTTCTAAAAGTTTAAAGCTTTGCACTTCACACTTAAATCTGTATTTTATTTTGCATCCCTTGGACATGACGTTGAGGCTGTGGTGGGAAGGCATGACCTCCTGGCCATTTCTGGGAGGGTGTGACACTCAATGCTCAGGGCCAGCCATAGGCTACCTAGGTCACCAACACCTAGAGCAACCACGGCGGCAAAAGTGATGTGGGAGGGCCACCAACAGCATCTGCTCTGGTCCCTGGTCTTTACCCCTTGGTATCTCGTCCTTCTCTCTCCTTTCCTTTGTGCTAGTGTGTTTACATTCTGAGTGTTGCCTTCTTCCTCCTTCCCATTTTCTCTCTCTCTCTTTCGTCCCCTCCTCACATTTAGTATGAAGGCTTATTGATGGTCCCATTTTATTTTCTCTTCTTTATGCACTTTAAATTCTTTCTTTCTCCCTCCTTTTTTCCCCTTCACATTTTCCCCCTCTATTTATCCCTAACTTTTACCCACTGAATTCTGCTCCTTTGAATACTTAATCTATATATATATGTTCCATTTTTTTATCTTCTCCTGACACATTCTCCTTCAGAGATAGTCACTAAAATCTCATGACCATATAAATACACAGCAACAGCATAGCCCCACAGAGATAGAAGGGCCAGGTCTATTGTAGAAAGCAATGTTTCAACAGCAATAGTATGATCATATTTTTTAAACTCCCAGAATATTAATTTTTTTAAAGGATTTTATTTATTTATTTGACAGAGAGAGAGATAACAACATAAGCTAGGGAGAAAGGCAGAAGAAGAGGGAGAAGCAGGCTCCCTATGGAGCCAGGAGTCTGATGGGGGCTCAATCTCAAGACCCTGGGATCATGACCTGAGCCAAAGGCTGATGCTTGAGCAACTGAACCATCCAGGCACCCCCCACTGAAAATAATTTATAACATAGCTAGCAATTTATATTCTTCTCATGTATGTTCAGAACATGTATTTCCTCTTTTCATCAATTCAGTGGACAACAGTGAAATAAGCATTCTTTTATGTCCTTTCTACCTCTTGCTATCCGCTTTGATAATTATGATAGTAAGATTATGTGTTGTGATTTGTATAATCTAGTGAAATTCAAATTAGTTCAATTTGCTTGACTTCATTTGTATACACAGGATGGTGACATGAGGGGAAATTCTGTTTAGAAGAAGAACTGAAAGAATGAATAATTAGTTCTGATTTTTCTTTCCCAACCAAAGACCTATGGAGCACCTCAGCATCCTCTGGCTTCCCCCGGGATACAGCCGTGTGTCCTATTTAAGAAGTCATTTTAGCGGTAGCATAGAACGAAAGCTCGTTATGTGGCCACACTTACAGAGTTAAATATAAGGAAGAGACACATGGCTTCTCAAAACTGCATGCAATTTTAGGACTAATTTTGTTTGCGAAAATTATTTGAATGTATAAAATATGTTAAACACGCCTTCATCTTTTGAAGCATGTTGTGATTAACTGCGTGTGAGCTATCAAAATATTCCTTCACACTTCCCAGGTTCCTTTTTTCCAAATAGACTCGTGCTGACCTTGAATCTTTTTTTCAGTGATTCTTTTCGGGAACCACTTTGCTTTTCCTTGCCTTCTGGCTGCCTTAGTAATTCATTGCGGGAGGCGTGGCCTAACAGGTGCCTCCACGGGAGCCCAGATCAGAAGGAGCGTCCCAGTGTTACGGAAAATAAATCTTCCTGTGCTTGGCTCTCTGCTCTCTGTCCCCGAGGTTTCTCGTGTTCCATTAGGCTTTCAAGTCTCCCGTGTGCATGTCAGACGGCTTAGGGTGGGCTGTGTGTGCAGCTACTCCAGGGAACCGAGGCTGCGGGGTCTTCGGAGGGAGGGGGTTTAGAGATGCTTGGCTGAACTTGGGTCCAAGGTTCACTTGGCCTGGATCTGGAGCAAAATTCCTCTTGGGGTATTTGGTCTTGGGGGTAATCCTTTGGGAAGTCAGGGATCGTTTAGTAAGATGGAGGAGACGGTTGGCCTCACCCGGTGCTTCCCGAGGGCTGACTCCCCCGCCGTGCAGCGGTTCTGCTTGAGACGAGAGGCTGGTGTTCCACAGCCTTCATGTTAGCGTTGAAGTAGGCCCACCAGAGACTTGAGGCATTTATGAAACCATGTCCACATATAGTTTGCAAAATAGGCATTGTTCTGAGGTAAGGGGTATGTGACTCCTACAGGAGTAATAAACAGCTCTGCTTCTCAAGCTAGAATCCGCAGACGTGTTTTTAAGGGATGCGCAGTGAATATGGACATATTTAAAAATTGTACACACACACACACACACGGATATGCCATTATTATTCAAATACTTGGCTAGTTTGTGTGGATAATAATTTTTAAAAACCCATAAGCTTTTTCAAGGTTATCCGAATGAACTTGTCATGCCCCAGGGCTACTGTTGGGGCTCAGCGTCTGTGTTGTGTTTTTAACTGAACCGGCATTCACTGACCATCTAAAGTGATACTGTTTGGGCGTCTGGGTAGCTCAGTCCTTAAGCGTCTGCCTTCAGCTCAGGTCAAGATGCCGGGTCCTGGGATGGAGTCTAGCGTCCAGCTCCCTGCTCAGCGGGGAGCCTGCTTCTCCCTCTGCCTGCCGCTCCCCCTTCCTGTGTGCTCTCTCGCTCCCTCTCTCTGTCAAATAAATAAATAAAATATTAAAAAAATAAAGTGATACTGTTTAACTTCTAATGCAATGTTTCTCAAACTGGGCGTGGAGGCAGTACTCTAGATTGCCCCGTGAATTCTCAGGGCTTGAGGAACGCTGCGTTCGAGGTTACAGCTGCTTTAACGGTTTGCTAAGTCACTCAAATTGTGTCTGTTACTGCAACACAAACGTGCACAAGGTCCAGGCTTTGTTCTCAAGGAGTTTATGTTCTCCTGGAGGCAGGAGGAAGAGAAACCAATGTTTAGGATGTTTCGAGGTTATGTGAGGGTATCAGGGAAACCCTGCAAAGGACCACAAAAGAAGAGCATCTGCTTGGAGCGGGGGGGGGGGGGGGGGGGGGG